>NW_015113748.1:0-29412 GCF_001443285.1 Poecilia latipinna
CTTTGGTTTTCAAATGTTTGCAACATACTGATTTCTGCTCACAGAGCCTGAAGTAGTCACAGATCTCAATGTGTTTGATGTAACAACATCATCTCTATTTGTGAACTGGACCAAACCAATGGGAAGCAGCTCTTTCTATAGAGTTCAATGGGAAGGTGGACAAAAATATTCCGAAAGAAATGTGTCTGAGACATTTCTGACCATTTCTAATCTGACTGCTGGTGAGCAGTATAACATATCTGTCACTGCTGTAGCTGCTGATAATGTCACTGAAGGAGAGAACAGGACTACTTCGAAATACACAAGTAAGTGAGCCTCGGATAGATGGATGGATGTATCATGACGATATTAATAGGTGCTTTTATGCAACATTCAGAATTATCTACATTATATTGTGTCAAGGGACATTTGTCCATTCTCCCAATCATATCTTAACAACCTTTATATAATGGGCAATAGATGGGTTACATACGAGGTTTGAAAAATAAAACCACTCCCTGTAGAACAAATGAGATTCAGTTAAATTTCACAGAGCTGACTCTTGGAGACAGCTAGTGTTTTTTTTTTTTGTCATAGCCATGTTTGGGAGCAACGTACTAATGAGTAATGAGAAAATGATTTGTCATTTAAGAAGTAAGATTAAGAGTATGATTTTATTTAATCATCATTATGTTTGAGGCATTTCCTCCTTTCTTTTCATTGTTTAAAATGCTCATAATTTTTTGCTTAAGCTTTTAGTACTTCCTCCTATATATTTCTTTTGCACTCACAGAGCCTGAAGTAGTCACAGATCTCAGTGTGTTTGATGTAACAACATCATCTCTATTTGTGAACTGGACCAAACCAATGGGAAGCAGCTCTTTCTATAGAGTTCAATGGGAAGGTGGACAAAAATATTCCGAAAGAAATGTGTCTGAGACATTTCTGACCATTTCTGATCTGACTGCTGGTGAGCAGTATAACATATCTGTCACTGCTGTAGCTGCTGATAATGTCACTGAAGGAGAGAACAGGACTACTTCGAAATACACAAGTAAGTGAGTCTCAATCATATGTTTGGTTGGATGCAAGATTTTTCAGTTACAACAAGAAATAATGTCAGAAAATGTTTGTCCATCCTTTTGTTTTTCTGAAAATGTGATCATATATCTCACTCACAGAACCTCAGTTGATTCACAATCTTAATGTCACTGAAGTCTCCAATGTCCTCTTGTTATTGGGAAGCACTTCCCTACAGTGGACAGCTGGAATTATGACTGAGAAATCAATTTAACTTTATGTAATCATAAATTTAACTAATTTCATTGCTGTTGGGGAATGTAAAATGTCTCTACTGTAGCTGCTGAAAATAGGGCTGCACAATATACCACAAGTTTATTTTCTGCTTAGTATCACTGTATGAAATATGCATACAGTATGTAAAAAAAATAAATAAAAAATAAAAACTGCCTCGATTGCAAGAAAATATTTAATTATTCATGTATTTTAGGCTTTGTATGCCTGCAATATATGTGGTGATAGTTGTTTCTTAATGCAACATAGAAGCGTTTTTTACAAAAAGTGCAGTAAGGTGGTGAAGTCATTAACTGAATACAATAAGCAAATGTTGCCTCCAAGCAACTTTTAAGTAAAACCTTGTTGAGATGGAAATAATGAATTTATTGTTTTGCTAGTAGCTGGATCGATTATTCATTATTTAGGGTTTTCCACAAGTAACATTGTTCTGCAATTTGTGGAGAGAAATGACATGTACAAAAACAGTTAGTGCAGTAATGCTTTCAACTTCAAGTTTCTTTAGTCATTTTGTTTTTTATATATTTGTACCTGAATAATGCTGGATATTTACTTTTCCAATTTCTTTAGTTTCCTGTCATTTTCATCCCACTGTTTTGTGTAATTTTGGTTTGTCGTGTGTCGTCCGTGTTGATATGTGTGTTGTGATTTACCCCTGTGCCACCACAGCATCCCCGTTTCTCCTGATTTTCTTAGCATGTTCTTTTATCCATAAATATCCCTCATTGTAATTCTGCCTGTTATTATCCTAATCTTTTCTAACTGCTTTGCACCTTGGTTTTTCCCTTGGTGTCTGTTGTCATTTGTAGAATGTCCTATTGTTAAATATTCCTCATTATTATTTTACCTGCATACAAGTTGTGCTTTGGTCTAACTCAAGAACAAGAAATGACAACTGGACTGTCTTTAGTTAAAGTTTGAAACTTTATAGTATAAAAGGTGAAAGAAAAATATGAAGGATATTTTAAGGTGCAAATATATAGACACTTATTGAGAGATTTAGTAAAATGAAGTCTCATACTCCTTCCAGTATATTCCTGTTTTTCTTGTCAAGTATAATTCCAGATAAATTTGATTCTAGCAGATGACCTCAACATAAATGAATGAATAATCTTTGAAGCAAAAATATCTACAACAAGGTACTGGCCCTTTGAAATCCAAAAATAAAAAAGATCCAGATATTGAAATCAGATAATGTAAATCAATATCTGAGTTCATAATTTAGCAAAATTGTGAATAAAGTAAAGTTTTTACCTTATAGAACTTAAAACTCTGAAGAACAACAACAACAAAAAAAGATTGTTTACCTTTTCTAACTCAGCGAATCTCAATCTAAGTCCTCAGGGCTCACCGGTCGTCATGTTTTGGATGCGTAATGTGTTCAACAGCACACCTGATTCAAATGATTGCATCACCACATCAAGAGTTTCAGAAACCAGTCAGTCACCCATTCATTTCAGTCAGGTGTGTGGCAGGGCTGTGGGTCCTGAGGACCAGGGATGAGAATTATTGATTATTGATTTGACTCCTTTTTGAATATTGACATTGGTTATTTAACTGACTTGAGCTGAACAGTGGAAGGAGGTTTCTGTAATGGCAAATTGTGAAATATCCTGGCCCAACCAATCAGGGATCCCAAATTATGATCCAAAATGTAAATATGGAAAGCTAACCTTAAAGTAGATGTTGCCTCAGCTTTATTGATGTTTATGGTAAATTAAACTCTTCAGTCACAGTAAAATCTGAACTCCTTTTTTCACTCTGCCTTATACTTTAGTTAGGTCAACTTTATGGATGTTGCTGGCTGTGACTTTAGGTCTGAGCCTGGCTTTTTGTGTTGATGTGAATCATGACTTTGAAAGGTTTTTACGTCTTTGGTAACTATAAGAAATAGTGAGATTCTGGTTGCTGTTTTTAGATGCTCTTGTATATGCTCAGGGACAAATTGTTTTTACAGACGCTTGCATCTGTCCTGTTATTAATCAGGACTGTTAAGAATATCATTCACTAATTTATTTACTTTGCTGAACAGGGCCTGTAAAGCCTGTGGACGTCACTTTTGTATCAAGAACAAGTGACAATATAAGCATCACGTGGACGTTGCCTGAAGGAAGGGTTGACCATTACATCGTGAACATCTCAGACACAAGCAGTGACTACACCAGCTTCACAAAAACAACCACCACCACAGCAGCTTTCTCCGGTTTACTTCCTGGAAGGAGTTTCAGTTTCACAGTGACTGCTGTAGCCGGAACGTTCACAGACACCTCTGATCAGTTTTCATTGGCAACATGTAAGTTCCACTTTTCCCCAAATTATAACATCTTTGTTGAGTAATTCTGGCACTAGTAAGGACCAAATATTGACATGAATTTTACCTAAGTAAACAAATTTCTTTTGCTAACATTGTACTGAAGTATATTTTATAATATACACTACAAAAATAATGTTTTTCTAACTACTCTAAAATGTAGAATTTAGGTCTACTGACGTTTTCTACATTTGAGCAATTTAACTGATGAATATAAAACATTTGTTGCTCAGCTTAGTACAGAAAACAGATTAGACATCTCATTGTAATTCAATGCAGACTTATTAGTGTGTGTTTGTATGTGTGTTTTCTCTCTCTTTTAGATCCGTTGTCTGTCACATCCTTCACCTTCACCAACAGGACAAACTCTTCTTTACACCTGCAGTGGGTGACTTCAGAAAAGATGGCTGGTGCTCCTAATATCAGCTATAATATCACCTACAATCATCCAGATGACAATGTGTCAAAGATTGGCTATATAGAGAAAACGGACATAGTGTTAGAGGGTCTTCAGTCTGGAACCAATTACACCATAAATATAACAACTGTTGGACCGGAACAACTGAGTAGCTCGCCAGTCACCCAATATACTTCCACCTGTAAGTTTATGTGATCAGACCCAAAGAGCATTGTAACCTGTGGTGTAATAATATATACTGATCCTGAGATGAGAACTTTACAAGATGAGTGTTAAGTAATGTTTTAGTAGCTTAGCCATTGGCTTATGTTTATTAGCCTACTCTGAAACCGCAAAAGGAACAAGAATGTACTTCAAAATAAGGGTCTCAAACATAGAAACAACAGCTTAAAGCACTTACCTTTACCCCGAGGTTCGACTTTACCAGAAAAGCCGCAGAAGAAATATAGCATTTTTGTATGTCATTTCAAAAGACTTAATGTCCTTATTTACATATTTATTTCAGATTTTCATATATTCTTTGTTGTTTTTTTTCTTTCTTCTCTTATGCTCAGTGCCAAACCCAGTGCAGGATGCAAAAGCCAGCCCTATTTCTCCAACTTCCATAAAGGTGCAGTGGTCAGAACCGCTGGGTGCCCGAGAATATTACCGGTACCGGGTTCAAACCTACAACAGCACCACAAGAGCACTCATTAACACGATTACCAGCAACAGCACCACCTATGACGTTCCCAACCTGGAGCCAGGTTTCTGTTACTCCATCAACATCACAACAACTGTTGCATCAGACACCGACTCAAGCCCTGTGGAGGTGTCCAGTTGCACCAGTAAGGATATGAAAATCAATGCTGTCTCAATGCTGAAAATATAACATCCCTTTGATCCAAGGTAACCCTCTGCTATTCTTGCTTCAGTGCCCAAAGCAGTGACCAATTTGACTGTGAGCTTTGTGAACACCACATCCATCCAGCTCTCATGGCTCAGACAAAATGATTACAAGGATTCCTACAAGTATCTGGTGGAAGCATGGCGGGGCAGTGAGCGAGTTCACAATGACTCCACGGTTAATGAGACCTACTCCTTCAACAATCTGATTCCTGGAACCCTTTACACATTTAATGTGTTGACAGTTCATGAAGGTGTACAATCAACAATCGCAAGCAAAAAGGAATATACAAGTATGTCACACACGCTTTCAGAATATTAAGACTTTGGATAAATATTTCATTGTTTATGCAAACTATTTGATCAGATCTTGGTTTCAAGGAGCCTGACTTTTATATATATATATATATATATATATATATGTATTTTTTTTTAAGACATCTTAGTCGATAGTTCCCTAAAGTTATTAGTTAAGAACTTTGTATTCAGTGGAGGATGATGGAGCTGAAAGAGGGTATTGGAGGTCTTTTGATTGATTTTTTTCCCTCACACATCCCTGAAAAACAAATGAAAAAGACAAATTTTAAACGACTTAAAAATGTTGTTCTCGGGAACCAAATTATACAGTGAAAGGAGGAAAAAATTGTACACAACTATTCTTTTTGTAGTACTTTCTCTCTTGAAAATGACAAATGATCATAGTTATTGATAATTTGAAATCATCAAAATCTAACCATGTTTTTCAACCTTCAAACTTTTTAGCCCACCCAGTCTGTTGTATAAGTGTTCAGATTAAATGCATGTATTCTCTCAGCAATACCTGCAGACCAAGCAAAAATGCATTTCTTGTTCAGATTTGATTCTTTTTATTATTATTATTATTATTATTATTATTATTATTATTATTATGAATGATCTTCATTGTTGTTTCTACATTTCTCTTCCAGTTCCTGCACAGGTCTCAGGCATTTTAGCCAGAGGAACCACCTCCAGCTTGTCAGTGAGCTGGACAAAAGCATATGGGCAGGTTTCCTCATACCTTGTCCAGTTATACAATAACACAAATTCCTTGATAAATGACACAGATTTGAATAATCAGACTATACAGTTTAAATTTGACTATTTGAAACCAGGAGTTCTTTACCGTGTTGAGGTTGTCACCAAAAGTGGACCTAAGACGAGCAACAGAAGTGTTGTTTACAATGCAACTTGTAAGTTTCCTAAATTTAGTGATTTTGTTTGTTTTGTTTTTTTTTTTATCTGCATTTGGATATGCATTGGGTTTTCACATGTTTGTGACCTGATTTATTCTTCTGCTTAGTTCCTAACCCCCCCGGCTCTATCATGGTGGACTTTCAGACCAACAGCTCCATCAGATTTAGTTGGTCCCTTCCAGCTGATATGGACCCTGACCAGTACTTTACTGTGTCCACTAAAAATGCCTCTACTGATACAAAGAACAGCTGGTTCCTGATGGAAAACCTTGAATCAGGATCCAAGTACACAGTTTCTGTAGTCACTGTTGGTGCACTGAAGTATAAGAGTACAGAAGAGAGCACACAAAACTATACAAGTGAGTAAACAGAAACAGCCAGTTTCATCATGCTCATCACTATGGATAAAATGACAACAAGTTTTGTCATAAAGTTTGTCTTTGTTGTATTCAATTTTAAAATTACACTAATGATTCAATCAGCTCTACTTCATATTATTGAATTATTGTGTTAAGTGACTGTTTCATATATTTGGAGGAATCTTTTTTGCACCTGATCATTTTAAAAAATGTAAAATACATTGACAAAAGAAGTTGGATCATTCTGTTATTTGTTCTGTTAATAGAGATTATTTAACATTCAAGTCCTAAATCTTTAACACTTTTAAAACATTTGTAAAAAAAAATTATAGACATACTTCGTGTAAACCTTTTCCTAATGTATGATCTTGTGTTAGTTTTCCTATAATTTTCCCTCATGTGTGATCGAACCTAAAAAGACTTTAATGAACGTATGTGCTCTGATCACTTTTATCCTGTTTTTTAGGACCAAATCCGGTGACGGGTCTGACAGAGACAGAAATCACCACTAGTTCAGTAACCCTGAAGTGGAATCAGCCAAGCAGCAAACCACCCTACATTTATGAAGTGCAGCTTGGAAGTGTTGTCCCTAATGAATCACGGTTGAAAAGGATAAACACTACAACATTTACATTTGATGGTCTCACGTCTGGGAGAAAATACAACTTTACCGTCACTACAATAACAGAAGACTCCACTCGAGCAGAGTCTGTGAAGGTTTTCTACTATACAAGTAAGTGCATTGTAGCTTGTAAGAGCACGCTACAAATGACTTGTGCAAATATGTTTGTTTTTATTTTCTCCAAAAAGTAACAGTTTATCGTCTTGTTTTCAGGGCCTTATAATGTCACAGATTTAAAAGCTTTTACCTTAAACACAACTGCTGTTTACCTAAACTGGACAAAACCATACGAGTACAAGAACGGCTTCCAATATCGGGTGGAGACAACTGGCTGTCGCAACAAAAATACCAACTCATCAGCAGAAAGCGTGACCTTCTCAGATCTCATCTCTGGAACCAACTGCACATTCTGTGTTACTGTCATGGCAGAGGATGGCACTGAAGGGAAAGAGACCTGCACCACTCAGTACACAAGTAGGGCTTTTACTGTCTTCCCTTATTATTATTATTATTATTTTTTTTTTAACTTGTATCATTGTTGAATTGTTTTAATTTTTTATGGCTGCACATCAACAGAACCCAATGTGCCTGATCTCACTATCAGCAATGAGGGATCCAATGATTCAGTCCTGGTGTCGTGGACCAACCCTCCTGGAAATGTGGAGAAATATGAGCTTCTGCTAAACTGCTCCTCAGGTTTAAATAAGACAGAAGAGCTCAGTTTTCACAACACCTCCTTCAAGTTTTACGGCCTGCACGCTGCAGAGCTGTGCAGCGGTGTGATGAGGTCACACAGTGGACCGTTCAGTGAACCATCTGAAATAGTTACAAGTGCCACTTGTGAGTATCACTAATTATTATTCTTATTAACTTTTGTCTGTTTTGATGGGGTTTTTTTCTTTTTACCTACAATTAAAATAAGTGCAAGATGATACTTAAAAATAATCTTTATGTAATTCTTACTAATAATAGTAAATACTACGACAACAAACAATAGAAATAATAATGATAGAAATAATAGTAATGGCAATACAAATTGACTCTCCACTGTTGGGGGATATTTTAGCTATCTTATCAACTTCACCCTCAGACACTCCCTGAATATGTAGTTAAACTCGGTGTGCCACAAAAAGTACCACGCAGCCCCCAATGGGTTTGGGAAAACTTTCCAAATGCATACACGATTAATTGTACATGTGATGAATTCTGTCCTTGCAGACCCAAATCCTCCTGGGAATATTGTCAAACGGATGCAGACTACCAGTTCTATTGAACTGGAATGGGGAAAAGCACCTGATATGGAATATGCATTCAGCTACCACTACAATCTGACCTACATTCACTCTCAGGAAGATGTAAAAATCCCTTCTGCCAAAACAACTTACAATTTGTCTCAACTTCTGTCTGGGACTTCTTACATGATTTCTGTGACAACTGTGGGACCAATGGATTTTGAGAGTGAACCTGTTAACATAACCGTGACCACAAGTAAGAATCTTATTTTATTTATCGTTAAGTCTCCTATATCAATTACTCTCACAGTGTCTTGTAAAAAAAAAAAAAAAAAAAAAAAAAAACAACAAAAAACCTTCCAAAATATGTTGCAACCACAAACTTTGGTGTATTTCATTTTATGCTACAGATCAACACAATGTAGCATAAGATTTAAATTTGTATTTAGCACCCTTTATTCCTAAATAAAAGTTTGTTCAGCGGGTTGCCATTAGACATTACCTACAAGTGAATAAAGATAATATTTTTGGAATATAATCTGGGTAAAAAACAGCTCTTATGTTGTTATGTTAGCGTGAATCAGTTACCAAAAAGCACCATATGGACCAAGAAACACAGCAGAGAGGTTCAGGGATAAAAGTGTGAAGACATTTGCAGAGGATTTAGGTTGCAATAAAACAATGCTCTGAGCTGTAAGGATCTCTAAGATGGAAAGAGGGTGTCTGCAAATCTAGTGAAATAGGGCTGTAAACCTAAACTGTAAACCTAAAAGTGTATTAATCAGAGAAGCAGCCATGAGGCCCATGGTAAATTTGGAAGAGCTCCACAGACTCAAAGCTGAAGTGGGAGGATCGTTCGACACAATGGATATTTGTTAAAGGCAAAAATATGGCCTTTATGGACAAGGAGGGGCTATAGAAAACATGTCAAAGAAGACGCTCTGGTCAAATGTGACCAACATTGCAATTTTTGACATGCATATAAACTTGCAATGAAAACTGGCATTGTACATTTCTAGCAGGAACAGGAAAACTACTGAGTTGATTAGAAGATGAAGTGGGCTAAATACATGGCAATCCTGGATTATATGTTTTTGAGTCTGCAGATGACTTGAGATTGGGTTGTAGGTCCAACCTGTTGGCTGGAAAACAACTTTAAGAAAAAGCCATTGAATGGTCCAGGTCAAACCACATTTGTTTATCCACTACTTTGAAAAAATTCACTTAAAACACATTGTTTGTTGCAAGACACTGCAGTGTCCGGATTACCAGTAACATTTCTCACTTGTTTATTAAACCATCAGGACCTTACAACGTGAAGTCTCTCGGACTTTATCCTGATGAGGAACATATCTATTTAAACTGGTCCCATCCTGATGAGTATAAGAGCACCTATAGTTTTTTTGTCTCCTGGCAAAACCACGATAAGACTTATGTTAAGAACACCACAACTAGTGGAACTTCACATAACATCACTGGACTGGCAGCTGGTACTGAGTACAACATCGCCATCATCACCAAGACCTCTGATGGAACAGAATCTGCCACAGAAACGATGTCCAACTGCACAAGTATGCTCGTAACATTCCATCTTTTATACAGTCCGATATGCATGACATTGGATCTTGTGTGAATTTTTCTGTTTTCTGTGCTTTGAATACAAAAAACAAAAATAAAGGAAATAAAAATATTGTTGCACACATTTAACCAATAACATTTTTTTTTTTTTACTAATATTTATATCTACTTCATTTCGACAGATGCGAGTCCTGTGAAGAACTTAGAATGTTCTGGACCAAACTCTGGAGATGCCAAAATTATTCTGAAATGGAAAAACCCCAATGGAGAGTTCTCTAAAGTCATGTTTAATGTAACCAGCACTACCTCTACAATTACTCATGTACCCATTTCTTATGCGACTGTTTCTGGACACATTATTCCCAACCTTACTTACCATGAGAATTTTACGATTAAAGTAGAGACTCTGAGTTGTGGAAAACCAAGCACTCCTCAGTGGATAACATGTCAGACAGGTGTCACAAGTAAGTTTGTTTCAATTTTGTACGGAATATTTGAATAATTATTGCATGTAAAGAATAGGTATCAAATTTAATCCTGCTTCACTTATTAGTGAAGCAGGATTAGTTCCATTTATTTATTTTTAATCTTGAGCTAATATTACTCACTTTAAGTTTGATACATTGGTGTTTGATTCCTCTCTTTTAACTTTATACAGAGCCTCTCATTCCATCAGAATATGGGAAGCAGGTGTCTACTAGAACCCACAATACATTCACACTTCTTATTGACAACAGCCTGTTAAACGACTCTAACGGACCAGTGACTCATGTTGGGGTTCTGGTAACAAGCGATGACAGTGGTAGGGTTTATTTCTGTTTTCTTAACATCAAGATGTGCTCCTGTAACCCTGTAATAAATAAATTTGAAAAATATTACAGTGCTTATTATTCTGTGTATTTTGTTTCCTTTAAGCCAACATTCCTAATATTGAAAATTTCATGGAGAAAACATACAGTGACTGGAGAGCAAATTCTGCAAAAGCATATCTTGCAACAATAATGAACAATACCAAAACGACGAGGAGAAGTTCTGTTTCCTTGGACGTTGAGATAGGAAATGGATCAAAGTGGGAAAGCTATGCTAATGGTGCTCTGGATCCAAGTGGAAGTTACAGGTAAGAGAACCACACTTAAATAAAAAAGATTTCCTTTTACACGGAAATCTTTGGCACCTTTACTGGCTGATAGCGTATTTTGTCAAATTGCATTGTATTTTAGTTTGCTTTATTTACCATTTGATTCCAGGAATTTGTTTTACAGGATTGTTTTGTAGAGTTTATGCAGTCTTGATCATTTTAGATTAATTAGTTAATTTATTTTTTATTTTTATTTTCTCTGAGTCAAGCTAAATATTGAAAAAGAAAAGTGAGTAAAGACAATGTTTATTTAATGCTTAATCTGTTTTCATTACCAAAAACAAACTACAAATAAGTTATAGACTGAAAATACACTCTTTATTTCTGCTAATGTATTTGAACTCTTTAGTTTGTAAGACACAATGATGAAAGTACTCAAACACTGTACTTAAGTAAAAATAAACAGACTAAAATGTACATTCTAGTAAAACGTACCATATTAACATTTAAAGTACTCGTAAGCTAAGTTTATACAAGTAACATTTCAGCAAGATATAGGGGCTAGTTTTAAGTCAATAGTTGCTTAATATTTATGAAAAAAGTATTAGTTACTTTGGCAGATTTTTTTTCATTTAGAACAAGACATTTTTTTAAGTGAAATAATCTACAATTAGAACCAGAACTTTTTCATCAATATTAAGGAATTGTTGGCTCTAAACGAGCTGCAATGTTTTAGTGAAAAGTGTGTTTGTGTGTGTGTGTTTGTGTTGCAATAAGACAAGTACACTCGTCTTATTTCAAGTGTACCAAGATATTTGTACTAGAAAGTTGGACACATTAATTGTGTTTTTGTTATACTTCAATTTGTATGTACTTCAGTTATTTTGACCTAGATTGATAAGGGAAACAAAATGTCTAGTCTTCAGTGGTAGAATTATACGGAAAAAAAACTGTAACCTCCAAAAGTTATACCAATATGAGATCAAAGTATAAACTAAGAGCATACTGTAAAAGAAAAATGCACTGCAAACGTAGGATTTTGAAATGTAGGAATTTATTAAGAATATATAAACTATGTTGTTGTTTTTTGTTGTTGTTGTTATTACTTTTTTTTTTTTTTTTTCCTGCAGATATGCCGTAGTGGTTTGCACCTATTTGGTTGTGGACTCAGGAAAAATTAATGCCACCAAATCAGTGTGTTCTGTATCAAATTGGTCAGATGTGATTATTCTCAACCAAGACCCAGGTATTATTGAAAGAACCAAAATGGGACTTTAATGTGCTTATTTTAATTGTTATGTAATTTAACTGTTTTTGCTCAAGACTGACTCTGTAAACTTTGGTTTTATAAAATTGCAGTTTTCATCTCTATTACTATTGGAGCAACGTTGGGAATCTTTGGAGTTCTCTTGGTCATCCTTATTGGTTTCATCATCTATTGGAGAAGGTTTTTATTCTTCGTACCGATGAAAATAAAACAATGTTATCGAATCAGATGCTCAGTGTTATTCATCTATTGAAAACTGCAGGTTATCCCGTAAGGAGTCTCCCGACATCCAGATTCAGGCAATGGGGTGAGTATTTAAGATTTTGCTAAATGATTATTATTTCAAACTCAAAGTCCACAATTGTTTATGTAATTATTACTTTTTTTTTCTTAGGGGGAAAGTGTAAGTATAAGACATTAATTAATACATTAATACAAATTAATACATTTGTACATAACGCTCCTTTCTGGAGAATACTTATTCTCCCCTCTAAACAATGTTGCATATATGAGCAGAAGTGTGGCCGTGAGAGTGGAGGACTTTGAAGCTTACTACAGGAAGCAGAAAGCTGACTCCAGCTGTGGCTTCGCTGAAGAATTTGAGGTGAAGCTTCACAAACATGTTTAGGCATTCCTAATCTGTAAGTTTCTCTCAGTGTACTGCTACCTGACAGTTCCTCAACATCAGGAAAAGTGTATTTTATTTCTCACCAAAATGTGTAAATCATTATGTTATATTTTTACAGTTCTGAATGTTTCTAAATTACCTTAATCCACACACACTATACACAGACAGACAGACTGAACAAAGTCCAACACGACGTCTCACCTGCTGCACAGACTGACAAGAGAACATCACTGATTCTGGGAAAACTGTTTGCGTGGAGCTGATAATGTCCTGGTTTCTGCCTTATTTTTTCATTTTAGTACACTTTTTGCCATTAAATCTATTCTGGGACAACTATTCTGATTTGTGCAGTTATGCTTTTAAATATAAGATACAACATTTGTGCATGGCCCAGATTGATGAAAAACAGTGGAACATGCATCAAAGACAGCAAAACACGCGAGTTGTAGGAATAAATAAGAGAAGAATGAAGTGTTTTCAACTCACTCAAGTTAATGTAAAATTGTTGTGCAAGAATAGATCAATAATCTGCATGTTTTCCATTAATACTTGTCTATAAATACATTTGACACTGGACACTGGAAGTTTGTGTGACTTTATGAAGTCACACAAACTTCATATGTGTGACTTAATAAAGTCACACATATGAAGCAGTTTATAATTTTAAAAGTACAAAAGTATCTGTTGTTTTTTTTATTTATTTCTTCTGTACCCACAAGTTAATCTACCAAACTGTGTTTTAAAGGACCTGAAGCCTGTTGGTACCGCTCAAGCCAAACTGCATGCGCTGGCTCTGGAGAACAAGCCTAAAAATCGCTACAACAACGTGCTTCCTTGTAAGTCACCTTAAATTTTCCTTTGTTATTCAAAAAGCTAACCCTCATTCTTCAAACCATAACATGTTAGCTGTAACACATGGAACGCCCCACTGCTTCTGCTTGCAATGAGCGTTTTTACCATCTAACACTTTAATTTTAATTCATAAATGAATCATTCATACTTCATTTACATACTTATTCATCTCCTAGATGACTCCTCCAGAGTGAAACTCTCTGTTGTCCACGGAAGTCCAAATGAAGATTACATCAATGCTAACTACATGCCGGTGCGTACCGACATTATTTGCTTTTGGTCATTTCACTTTAAAGCATCTTATGATCACACTATAACTCACTTCATTTGTTTCTCTGGTTCGCTTTGAACGAAATCTACACTCATTTCCCATTTGAGAATCTTTGTGAAAACTTAACTTTATGGATGCTTTATACTGAGTTTTTTTGTTTTTGTTTGTTTGTTTGTTTGTTTTTTGCACATTAGGGTTACCTTTCCAGGAAAGAGTTCATCGCAGCTCAGGGACCTTTACCTGCAACAGTCAACGAGTTCTGGAGGATGGTCTGGGAGAAGAACGTCCAGACTCTGGTCATGCTAACACGCTGTAATGAACAAGGAAGAGTGAGTATGAACATAAAGAAATACTTTGTGTCGTACCTGTTCCTGATCCATGAGCAGTGGGTTCATCGATGCAGTCAGAAAGTTTTTACAGAGACAAAAGCTTTATTGAAAGCACATGGAGCCCCCTAGGAGGGCATGGGGATTTTTTTTTTTTTTCTCTTGCGTTACCTTGCAAAAGTATTGCATTCCCTCGCAATAAATTAGGAAATACACCCTGGTCTTTTTTGTATATATAGTGATAAGAAAAGTCAATTTAAAATTGCACGTATGTACAAAACATGTTTCTACCTTTGCAACTCTTTGGTACAGAAACTGGTTGAAAATCAGTCAACATGAATTAACTTGAATAACAACCAGAGTTAAAAATCTATATTTTTTCACACTTCAGTTTTCCATTCTTAATTAAGGATGAATCTAAATAAATATGAATAAGCATTTTTTTTTTTTTAAACTGTTGCAGCAGAACAGGAATATTTTTGCTTCACAGTGTGTGTTTATCAAAGTAAGAGTATCTAAATGCAGCATGTACAAGTCCAGGGACATCTGTGAAATAAAAATGACACAAAAATCAGCTGAAATAAATTATAACAAATATCAAAGTTTCTGAATAAGACAAAAACTGAAAGCAAATGAACTATTTTTCAGGTTAAATGTGAGCAGTACTGGGGTCCTGGCACCAAATACTATGAAGACATCATTGTGACAACAACCTCTGAAATCCAACTTGAAGACTGGACCATCAGGGATTTTGACATAAAAAATGTAACTTTATGTTGAAGCACACACACACACAAACTCACAGAATCCCAGTAATCACATGGTTGTTTTACTAACACTATGCAACAAAAGGTATGCATAAAGTGTGCTTTGCAGACGATTTGTCATTCTGAGTTCTGAGTCGAGGGTTTTTGATGTGCCCTGTCTTTATTGTTCATTTTCCTGTAACTGCTGCTTCATCGCTGACCTCCTTCTACCTCAGGTGAAAACAACGGAAGTCCGCTCAGTCCGCCACTTCCATTTCACAGCCTGGCCGGATCACGGCGTTCCAGAAACCACAGAGCTTCTGATCAGCTTCAGACATCTGGTCAGAGAGCACATGAACCAGTATTCCAGAAACTCCCCCACAGTGGTTCACTGCAGGTTGGACACAGCACCCCGACAACTTTACAAATGTTTTCATTTGGTTGGAAGTGTACAAAATAACCTGTCGTCTCCTGTCGTTTTCCGCCTTTCTGTTTTTGATATTTGCGCTCAGTGCTGGAGTCGGGCGCACAGGCACCTTCATAGCCATTGATCGCTTGATCTTCCAGATCGAAAGGGAAAACATTGTAGATGTGTACGGCATTGTTCATGATCTGCGAATGCACCGGCCCCTCATGGTGCAGACGGAGGTAGGAAGACCACACATCTAGTCTGCTTTGTTTTGTTTTGTTTTTTTTTTACAGTGTTTCACATCGCAAACACTTTCTGGTTTTTATTTTTGTTCTATTGCTGCAGGACCAGTATGTCTTCCTAAACCAGTGTGCCTTGGACATCATCCGGGCGAGAACAGGGAACAATGTGGATCTAATCTACCAGAACACAGCTGCCATCACAATTTATGAAAACGTAGAACCCAAAAGGGGATATTAGTCTGCTTTTTCATTTCCTTACATCTCTCCCTCTCTTTTTGGGTGAGAAATAACTGAGCAAACAAGTTTAAAGGGAATACGTTTGTTAGAAACATCAACCTTTAATGGTTTACTCCTCTTTTTTATATTTATTTGTTTAAAAAATAGAGGAAACGGCATTTTTTATGCTTCTGCCTTAAATTCTCATACCTGCATATTCTTTGCACTGCACAATTATTATAAAATTGCTTTCTACCGTATATGACTCTCTGCTTTTTATTTTTGCTCAGGTAGTTTTATTGTATACTGTTTTGGTATTTTTAAATACACTTTTAAATCGAACTGTACAAAACAAAGGCTGGTCGTATGTGCCTTACAAACAGCATTCGTGCGTTTACACCAGTAGAGGGCACACTTGTCTTATTTTAGTTTTCTAGTTATTAAACAGGGATAATGTGATATTTTAAAGGAACTTTAAGTTATTCTCTCCTTGCCTGACTAACTGTAAGCCTATATGAACTGTGCAATGTGATTCAATGAAGGAGTTTATTTGTTTTGGTCTCTCTTTTATTATTATTATTTATATGCACTGCAATGTGACGAATGCACTGGATGCATTTATGCATTTGTCCCACACTGTCCACTTTAAACATTAGATGTGTTTCTTTTCAAGTAGTTTATGTTCAATTCTGGCCAGTGGTTCTTGAAATGGAATATCTATCTTATTCCTCATTTCATCTCAGGAACTTCTTTCAAGAAGAGCATTTTTACTGGCTGTATTTGTGTTAAAATTTATATAATGCACCAGTTTGTATTATTAATTAAGACATTATTTCAATGGTCTTTTTTGCTCTTTCCTATGCTGTAGAAGAAAAAAAAACATGTTATTTCACTTCCTGTGACATCTGTTATCCAGTTATGGTCACTTCCTCTGTATTAAAAGTCACTGTGGAAGCAAAAATGTAGATATTTTTGTCAATCTTCCAAACAGCAGAATTTTCAATTAGCTTGGTACGTTTCTTTTTTTTTTTTTCCACAGTTTGATTTATAGCACTTATGTTTTAATGACAAATAGGAATATGAAATAATAAAAAAATTTTTTAGGATATTTTAAAATGCTTCATGAGATGCTTGCTGGTTCAACGCAACTATGTAAAATGAGCTGAAGATATGCATTTCTTAAATATGTAAACTTAAATGGGATTAAAGATGTTGCAACATTGTGGCAACAATCTACTCTTTATTAGAATCCATTTGCTTCAATGCCAATAAAGCTAAACTGTCTTGCTAAAAATGTGTTTTGGTGTTGATTTTTCTACATATTTCATTTCAGTCACTATAATTTATGAATTTTGTTTTTAACTTTATGTCACAAAGTTACAACAAGTAGTGCATAGTTCTGAAGTGGATGGAAAAATAGAAAGTTTTCAAATGTGTTTGATAAAATAAAAACAAATTCATCCAAAAATGTTACATTTATACAGTTATAATGTTATAAATATTAAATATACACTTTTAATATTTACCATGTCAACATATTCCCCTCCACATATTCCTCCTCCAGAGTTACCACAGGCGTCTCAGCTGCTACCTGTTAAATGTTCTCGTTGTCAGTTTAGGTGTAATGCCACGTGTTGGTAAATTTTCAGTTGTGCCATAATCCTTTCTTTTTTGGGTGATTGTACAATGCTCCACAATAATCTCAGAACTTAGGATATTTTTATGACTATCAATTTTGCAACCCACTAATAAATCAAGTGATTTCTGCACTATATATTTCTACATTTCTCTATATTTTGAATTTAATTAATCATAAGGAAACACATATGAGCAAAATTATTCCCCTTGCAAGGGAGGATGGTCCTGCACATCTCTGCAACAATAAGCTTTCACATTTCAGGTAGGTATCTGCACCCTATGCAGACAGAAACACTTTCTTTTCTCTCTGGGCAAACAGCATTTCACACAGACCTGAAACATTTACAGCCCTGAACAAGCAAAGACCTGTAGCGCTTGTGTACTTTATATTTAACTACTCTGAGGTATCTAGGTGGTGGTAACATAACATTCTGCCAGAATGTAGGGCTTCAAGGAGCCCCTCCCTGTTTTCCCCATTGATCTCCCTCTCTTCACCACGTCAGGCTTGTTTGATGTCTCTCACATTCACAAGTTGGACTTAAAAATAGATTTGACATTTGGATGGCTCTTTCTGTTTTTCCTTTTTCTTCTGTGGTTTTCAAGTAAAAGAAATACAATTTAGGCTGGTGAGATTACCATTCTAAGAGTACAGATATTCCATTGGGATTGCAATCAAAATCAGTCTATAAAATAAACCAGTAATTTTATTTCACTTAACAGCACATTGTCACAAAAAAAGAAAGAAAAAAGAAAACCCTGCCTTTCGCTTGGCCTGCAGTTGTAACAAATTGTTAAAAAGAAAAAATATTTAATGAAGAACTCCATTGCTAAGATGGGAAAATCTATAGACAGGATAATTTTTGGTTGTGCACTCCTGAAGTCTTGCCATTATGCAGTGTGCCGTAAGTTATATAGAACATGCATAAAACATGCATAAAACATGTTTTGTGTGTGTGTGTGTGTGTGTGTGTGTGTGTGTGTGTGTGTACTTTCTACACGTTCAACCAAACTGGTTAGATTTGACTGAAAGATGAATGGAGCTAAATACAGGGCAAGTCCTGAAAGCGGATGCAAATGACTTTAACCATTTGCCTTTCACCAGGACATATACAGCCACAATCATAACAAAAATGGGTTGGATCAAAATATACTACTTTTGTGTTACAATCTCAATCAAACTTCAAAAGTAACTCTCAAGAATTTTTAACCAAGAATAAAAAATTGCTGTTATCTGCTCTCAGTTTCAGACTGAGTGATACTGAGCTATTTTCGAAGCTATTTCAGTGTCTTAAAGTGCATAGCTTGTAGAAACATAACCCAAAAGACTTTGCTGAATTCAAATGTGACACTTTTCCCAATGTATCTTTTTTTCCTCTCTCATAATTGTACCTTTTTGTTCATAAAAGTGCTTCACAACGTATGGTTGTAACGTGACGGAAAGAACGTGCGGAAGGCATTGTGGAGCCCTTGCAGTATATGTAGTACCTATTTGTGACCACAGGTGTCGCCAGAGCTCATTGCCTAGCAGCAGCCAGGGCAACCGCAGCAACTAGAATGTCGAGCCCGTTCTGCGCTCTCCATGTTGAAACGGAGCAAGTTCTCCGGCTGACTCCGACCGTCCGTTCGTCCCCCACCACCCAGCTGGTTCCACATCGCCCTGCTATGACACTTGACTGGGAATGGATCTGTGAAACTGTATGAGTGCTGCCTTACACGGAAAAAACGGCAAGTACGTCTCTTCTCCGCTACGCAATGGCAGCAAAACGAGAAGGATAACTATTTTTAGTGACTCCGAATTATTCAACTAACGTAGGTTTTTTATGTGCTAACTTGTAGCTAGCCATGGCAGCTTCTGTGTCCGTTACAGGGAACGGGGAGGGTTTGTCGGTATTTTCAGACATTATAGGCTCGTTGTATTTCCCTGTATTTTTTTTTCCTGTAACATCACAGTGTATTTGGCTGCCTGATTAAGTAGTCAGGGGGGCTAACGTTAGAAGCTTTCTCCCCAAACTTAACCCTCACCTCCACATTAGCGGAGCAAACCGTGCCCCATGCGGCTGCAGCTTTTCTTGCTGTCACCGTCTTTGCATAACAGGGAGTCAAGCTTGTGCACACGATTGGCTAGGAAGCAAGGGTAATTTGCTTAATTTCTCTTTATGTGTATTCCGCTTTACTTTACTGTTGCCATCTACTGTAGGTGCAAGCAAGCAGAATTCGTAAACATGACCAAGCGAAGCGCGATAATGTTTCTCTGTTTACTGTAAACAACCCGTATGGCCGAGCCCTCATCACCAAAATAACCATACTTATTTTGTTTACTTTCAATCAGCCTCCTTTTGGTCTGTATTACCAAAATTCTCTCTGTGAATTCTTGTAGTGGCTTGAATTTTCCATCATGTTGCTTTAGCGCTCAGCGGAAAATGTAGATAATTGAAATGAGATCTGTAGACATTTAAAGTACTAGCAAACCGACTACCTTTGACATATTTTCACTTTTGCTGTTTCCATACGTTGATCAACACCAGTAGGCGTCTGTGCTTCCCTGCCTTTAGCATGAAGCTCTTTATTATGATTGTGATCATGCAATCAGCTGGGCAATAATTAATAGTGGCGTTTGTTTCTAGAAATAAACAACCACGTTGGAGATTTTGTACTGGCTTATGTAAGGCTCTAGAGTAAATGAAACGTCAATGCAGAAGTGCCAGGATTTTTATAGCCATGAGGTTTATTTGTTAACTGCAAATTGCAATCCTCCTCTTATCTTAGTGGAGTTTTTACTCTCTGTCCTTGAAAAATAAGGTGTTACTCCCTATCAGTGACAACCGATCGGCCAGAGATAAGCTGTAGTCGGTGATCAGTTATTCAGGTATTGAAAAATAGGATTTTCCTTTTCATTAAATGCATCAGATATGAGAAATTCCAATATTTTGAATGAGTTGCATATCGATCCGGTAAAGGTTAGGGACATGTTGGATTTAAGACTGCCACCCCTATCAAAGGACCTATAGCACAATTTTGTCATTTCTGTTATGTTGTCCTTAAACAATCAGAATGAATCTGCATCCAGATTAACAGGTCACATCTAAAATGAACCTACCAAGCCAGCAGAACAAACAAGAAAAATAAATTTAACCAGAAAAAGCCTGGTCGTTGCGTCTCGATTATAATTGTATACTTGAGTGCAGGCGATGTCCTCAATAAATGAAGCAAAAAATACAAAGGCGTTACTCTTGACCTTGATGTGACACGTTACCCATATGTCTCCTGTGGGGGCAGCATCACAAGCCCAGCTGTCCTGAGCATCAGTGTCTCAGAAGAAGGTCACTGTCAGAAATGACAGCAAAGTGTCTCTTCACATACCTTTCTCAATTTTTATCACAAAAAGCTACTTGGCGGGTAGTTTTTGGAATTTAAAACCTAAAACTACTTGAGCATCACATGAAGGCCAGGGAAATGATGAGGAACAGGTCAGTGAGTTTACATTTTGAGTGAATGAATTCATTTCCATGGTGGTCTGAGGTGATTTCAGAAACTCTAAAATGATAAGACAACTTAAGTAGAAACAAATGCACCAACATACAATCTTCACCTTATCAATTTCTCCACATTCCCTGCACAAATTAAGACAGAAGAGCTAATATTCTGTTTAATATCTCCTTTTAATGAGATAACACAGGGAAAAAATTATGTAATCAGATTTTTAATCTGGCTGCACGAAGCATTTGGGAGCTCAGAGCTGCCTTTGAATAATGCCTGTGAAGAAGCCAGAAAATGTTCTCTAATTTCAGGAAAGATAAATTTGACTTTTTTGATTTTTTTTTTTTTTTTTTTTTTTTCTGTTTCAAAAACACAGACAGCCTTGGTATATAAACTACAGGAACACCTTCATCAGGGTAAATCTGTCTTAAAAAGAGGTAATGAATAAAAGACTGGTAATTAATGTGCCAACTTTCATTGTCACTAATTCACCAGATAACTTATTTTTTTTCTTACTTATGTCACTATAAACTACAGACTAGCAAAAAGAGAGAGCGCTTTGTACTTAACTCTTGAAAACCTCTAATAAAGGTTATATGAAGATTTTCTCTTTGTGTTCAAAGTTCTGCATTCGTGCAATCTTTTTCAGACGGTAAAGGATTCATACCCTTTATTTTCACCCTGCTTTAGATTAGAATCAGTCATGTGTTTGTTTATATCTGCAATGTCAGGCTGTCGATATCCGAGATGGCAGCGGAAAGCATTTCAAGGTCATAAATATTGTGTGACGAAATGGAAGTGGGTCATTAAATCATTGACAACACACTCTGTTAGAATTTGCATATCAGATTCTTTAAATAGCATCAGTTGTAATGAGTCCTCAGATAGAGTAGATGTTCAATAACCAGATCATTAAAACATCTATTGCATTTTACTACTTGGCCCAAGCTTTGCTTATCTGTGGACACCTAATGTCTGGTTGTGTCATGTGATTGTCTGCCTCGTCCTAATCAGGTGGGGATATATAATGGTGTTGGGCCTTAAGCCTATCAAGTAGAACTGTGGCTTTGCTCTGCTGTGAATGACAAAACGAGAGAGTGGTGTTGTGAATGAATTAAAGACAGGAAGGGAGCGGAGGGTTTGAAGAGCTTGTTTAAGAAACTTCCTGTGGGCGGATGATGCCTGTATATTAAATCCCGCTCTTTTATTGCAGGTGTCGTGTATTTAACCACTAGCTGCTGATCGGATTTTCATTTAAGAGTGGGGCTGTCCTGGTTTTCGAGGGGTTAAAGCCAATAATTCCCAGCTTGTTGCAAATGTGCCCATGTCGTTAGACCTCTACTTTTATTTTACTCTAAGGAATTTCTCTAATGATTTCACAAAAAAGCCTGCATGAATACTGAAAAAAAGAACATTTATTCTTTACAAAAAAAAACAACAACAACAAAAAAAACGTTATAGGGAAGTATAGCCTTCAAACTGTTTCAGAGTGACTACTCTTTTCAGTGAAAAAGTACTACTTCTGGTTATATAAGTGGATCTGCGCCTCTTCAGCTCCCCTGAGATGGAAATGCTTTCCCCGACATCTAGCTGGGGAATCTAGACTAAAACCTTCCATACAGAAACTGTTTTGCTACTTCAGGGCAGCAAATGCCCTTTAGTGGGCCAAGATTTCCCTCCTCTGCAGATTTTTCTTTTTTTGTTCTGCATTACCTTACAGCTGTAGTGAGGTCTTTGTGGGTGAAACCACTTATTTATGTCTCAAAATATCTCACTTTATCAAAAAAACAAAAAGAAACATGTCTGTTTTATGTATCTAAATCAAAAAAGCAATAAATGTTTTCTTTTTATACTAAGGTACAAGTAGTTGATTTTTTTCTATTTCATTTTTACTCAAGCTCATCTACCTGTTAACTAACTTTAATAATAAATTGCTTGTTTACATTGTAGACTAACTTTGCAAAGTTTCCATCTATTTTCTTCACGTAGCATTAAACTATGTGAACTGTGTACAGTTATATATTTGTGAAAATAATCTATTTCAGATTTGTGCATATATGTACCAGTTACTTCATTGTTTTTTATTAAATTCATATTATTGTCCAGCCCTTTGCGAACATCCTGTAAAAAGCTGATAATCTGCTATTCCATGTGTTAACATGCAGCGTCTGTGTTGAGATTATAGCAAGGTTGTTTCAGAAATTTTTTTCTTGCTTTAACTCTGATTTATTATGAAATGAGGGCTGCCATGAGGGCTGATTTACGTCATCAGCCTTTTAAACCCTCTCTTGGAGGGTCATCGTGCTGCTGTGTTCAGAACCAGATTAACCCTAATTTTTGGTTTCTGGCTGTGGATTTTATTTATTTATTTTCAAATAATGACATTTCATTAGCTGTTGACCTTCCACCCGATTATTTATTTTTTGCGGCTTTGCTGCTTTAGGAAATTAATTCTATCACGGTGGAAATTTTGAGATTATAGGCTGTATAAACCTAATCAAATATTTTTTCGGGTGGGAAGAGTGACACTTTTATGTTCCACTAAATGGAAACTTGTGACTCCAAACTTTTAACTGTCCATCTCAAGCAATTCAGAGATAGCAAATCCTTTGAGATTGTCCTTTGGTTTCAGAATCTGGCTGTTTTCCACAGCATGGGATCATCATCTGACTGCAGTTTAAATGGGATACCCCTGCCAAAATTGTTCTTTGAGGCATCCAACGCTCAGCTTGCATCTGCAAGAGTGAAAGGCTATAAACCTTTATATGTTACAGTGGTTTCAAATGGAAACCGGCAAAGCATAATGCAGAAAAGCATGAATAAAAACCCTTTAAGTTCTTATGTGGCTATCCATATTTACTTTATTAGGCCCTTTTCACAGGAAACCTTCAGGAATTCTTGCCGTCTCAGTGTGAGTAATGCGAGGATGGAGGTGGCGGGGCTGAAATCAACCTGAGGTCATGCCGGAAATATGGTCCTTTATTCTGCAAAGGGTGGTGGTCACAGTGCCAACTTTGAGAGTGAGTGTGAACTGGGGACTTCCCCTAGCATTTATGATAGCCAATTTGCTTTTTGTTGAAACACACACACACACACGTACACATGCGCACACAGTATTTGTCTTCGCAATTCTAATGCAGGAATACAAACAGCATAACCAGTTTGTCCACGTAGAAGTTTGCAGTAGAAATAGACGGTTGTTTGGTCTCGTGGCTCTGAACCTCCCCCTTGTATTTTATTGGTGGAACTCTAGAGGCTCATGGGTGTTTGCTGCCACCGGGGACTCTTGTTTTCACCCTCAGCCACAAACAGCTCATGCCTGCTGACTTCAAAGGTCTTGCTACGAACCAATGTCTTTCTAGGCAGCCACAGTTCTCATGCTGTAGTGCAAATATTCTGTCCTGCAACTAACCAACCTTCCTCCCTTTTCCATCCATCTCTCTTGTTTGCATCAAGGTGTGGAGGAAAACACATGCCCACTAAGTGAAGTTAAGGAAAATGTAAAATATTATTATTATTATTGGGGGTTTTTTAATCAAGCTTTCTATACAGTAATTATTATTCCAGGCACCCACATTTAGCTCAGAGTTTTCATTCATCATGCTGATTGTTTTGTCGTTTCATGTCCAAGTCACCAGATAATAAATTTCTGGACAGGATTTGGCTTTGACCCCCACCCCCACGTCCCACCCCCCACCGCCACCATCGCTCTTAACTTTCTATTGTGAGAGCTGGCGAACTGGCAGTGCCTTTATGCAAATATTGCTTACTTGCATGCTTGAATAAGAGCATGCAGAGTGTTGTGTATACAAAATGAATGCAACAGGGTTTCATGGTTTTCAACATTCGGGGCTTTTGGGGTTAACTTTTGCTTTTATGAAGCCCATGAGAAGACGTTGGACTAATATATTACAATGAGTAGAAAGTAGAACAGTTTAAGAAAAGAGCAGAGCATAATTTCTGTGTGGCAAGATGATGACTTTGTATGATAAATCCATCCCTAGAGAAGATGCTAAAACATCTGGTGTGATTGAGGAAATGTAGGACAGCTTGAAGAGTGTTAGTGCTTCTGTAGCTATGGCAGCCTTCCACCTAAACCCTGTCAGTTTCTGGGTCATGGTTTCCTTACTTCTAGCTTGCGTACTTTATACATGCATATTTTTTTCCATTCTTTTTCTTAAGGAAAAACAAAAATAATTTTGAGTTTATGTTTACTTTGAGATACTTGCTCGATATATTTTGCTCTTGTATTATGCTGTTTGGCTCCATCTTATCTCCACTTCTTTCTATCTGTGTTGTGTTTGTTCCACAAGGCCTGCCATGTTTTTTTTTTTTTTTGTTTGTTGTTTTTGTCATTTCACTTCGTATTGGGGTTTACATGCCTCGCTGTTATTGCTTCCTCTTTTGCTCAGAGATGGAATGTAAGGCACAGATTGTGAAGTTCCGCCATAAGTTCCCTGTCCATTTTACAGCTGTTGATTTTCCAGTTGATTATTACCCAAGCTTGGACTGCCTCATGTGAGTCAGTCTTGGCTTTCTGCCGTGAGACTTCAGATCAATGCCAGGTTATATTGAAGTGGAAATTTATGATTGTTCTTCATTTCTGAAGTTCACTATCATGTGACTCAAGGATGAGGTAATGCTTGGAGATTTAGTTTGCAATTTTTATTTTAGTTTTCTGATAAAAATGTTAAAGTTGGGTCTCAAGTGTTCTGCAGTGTGTCGTTATAAGAGCCTGATGTACCCCTGTTTTCCCTCTTGGTTATAAGATACTAAAATTCCTTACTTGAAATAGAAAATCAACCTTTTTAAAAGTCTGAGAAATTTAAATCCAATAAGTTGTTGCACACATTGCAACACACTGAGCAATCGGCAAAAGTGATGCAATACTACTACTACACTGGTAGCAAACGTCATTGACTCCCTTAACTGTGGTGTATGTCACTAGCATTTTGCTTTAAGTATATTTTCATTAGTTTTTTACTTTTTATGATTCTGTTTTTTTTCTTTTTTTTAACTTTAAGACGTTGGCTATATTTGTAGCACCTTTTATGTGACATTTATCTATGGGGATCTGGAGCTAATATATTAACTTATGAGCACATTTTACTTTCTCTGAGAACCATTCCTCCCAACAGACCATAAAGTTAATTTCTGCCTTTCTGGATAAAATGTGTGTTGTGAATTATGTATCGTAAAATAATATCTAAAAAGAATATCTTTAAATTTGCCAGTTTTCATTGTTTATTTACCTATATTTATACATCAAGGTACATGTCCCCAATCTTTATCTGATTCTCGTTAAACTTAAAAAAAAAAAGCGAATAAAAGCTATTAGTGTTAGATCAAAAATTGTGAGATTTTGTTTTGAAGCGTTTTACAAAAAGGGAAAAAAATATATGTTTTTGTGGTGACTGATTTTCTGATGTCAAATCAGAACCAATTAAGCAAATATTAACCGATTCTGATTTCTAGCTGAATGGTACTTTTGTTATTAAATGTACTGCACTTTTGCTGAGTGCATCTTCTGAGCATTTGCTTTGGATTGAATGTACGGTAGCAGTCGCCTCGAATTGTTAGCTTTTAGCATTGACCAGAAAACTGCAATGGCTGCGACCCTATTTGCAATCATTTCCAAATCTCAAAGTGTGGAATATTGCAATTTGCAAAGAACTGTTTGGATTATGTATTTGTTTAGGGTATTATACTTAGTACAAGAGCCAGGCATTTACATAGTGTCTGCCAACAATATATTTGGACACACACTATCGTGCAGACCTACTTAGTGCTGATGTCAGTGTTCTTCACAACAGTGTTTTATCAACCAGTGAGCATTTGCAGATATTTGGAATCAAAACATTAGCATGCTATGCCTCTAAACCATTTGCCAATGTAGTTGACGTCTTTTATGTGGTTCATAAAACCTCTACAATTTAAAACTCTGATCCAAAGATCAATAGTTAGATATGGTG
The DNA here is from genome assembly GCF_001443285.1 of Poecilia latipinna. Classification (NCBI taxonomy): domain Eukaryota; kingdom Metazoa; phylum Chordata; class Actinopteri; order Cyprinodontiformes; family Poeciliidae; genus Poecilia; species Poecilia latipinna. Next base: position 27,035 of record NW_015113748.1, read on the forward strand.
TCATTTAAGTGTCTATAAACTGCAGGGTGGATACCTGTAACTGGTCTCAAAATGTTGAAATGAAATGTTTTGACTGCTGTAAATAGGGACATTGTTCTGTTCAAATTGCTCTGTGGGAATGTTTTTCATATAGAGTTTATCAGATAACCCAAAGTAATTTCACAAGCAAGATTAAAACTAATTTTAAGTGTAAACACAGAAGCAGAAACGAGGACGATACCTTCTTAGCTGGGCTCAGGTTTGACATTTAAATAAATTCACACTTCTGTTTTTGTAAATCTTAGGATTAGGTGTCTTCCAGATTCCTGCTGCATGACGGCAATCTGTCCACTTGTTATCAGTGTTTAGAATAAAAGTACTATCACTCCATTAATATGATGCGTTGTTTTATTTATTCGTCATTTTAATCTTTCTCATTGTTGTCTATCATAGAGGAGATTTTTGTTTGTTTGTAATGTTACGCACTTACTTACCTTGTACAATAGATTTCTAATTAACTAGTGTTGTGTATGTCAGAGAAAACTAATAGGTGTTGGTAGTTCCCTTGGTAACTAGGATTGAACTGGGTGGGGCTTTTGCACAGTGGTGTGAACACTGTGCAAGGAGGAGCATGGGAAGGAGAGACGCCAGGGGGAGAGGCCGTTTTTGTTCGTTTGTGAGAGTTAAAGTGAAACCTTGTTCTTACTTTTGTATGTCTGCAGGTGAGACGGGCGGCTCCAACAGAGGGCTCTGGATGCTGTTGCTCCTGCAGTTCAGGTGAAAGGTAAGCCGAGCCTGTCCAGCTGGGGGAGAATGGCACTTGTTATTTAATTATTAATGCAAATGAACCTCTAAATTGACCAGCTATCTCCTTTGTGTGTTCTAATCACATGATTTACATGTAAGATTTTTGGGATACGGTTTAAGTTTTGTTCTTAAATACATTTGATGTGCTCTTTAAATTAGTGGAGTGAATCTTCCCCCAGGGATCAGTCTACTTTTAAAATATGACACATATGCATACTCATTTTTACTCATTGGTGCCTGGAGGGACATCCGACTTTCTGAGCAGCATAGAGAATTGGGGCATGTCTCTTAGGTGACAATGCAGACTTTCTTTCATTTAAAGAAAATGCTGTTCTACAGTTTCACAATGACAGCGTCAAAGTAGTACAGCCTCCTTTTCTTCAGTTTCTGTGTCCACTTCATTTCAGATTATTGTGTGTCAGAATTTTAAAGATGGTGCACAGCTAGGCTTTACAAGAAGGGGGAAACAGTTTGACAAAACTGAGATCAGCAGCTTACAGGGTGTGTCAGAATTCGTTAGGTTAGAAGGGAGTGAATGTCTGGGGTTTCACAAGGAGAGTTGTCTTTTGAGCGATATTTTAAGTCACAGAGAAAAAGGCTGTTGTGTCTACATGTTAATTTTTCATACAGTAGTGGTAAAGATGTAATAAATACTGTTAAAGTTTCTGAGGACACTGTTTTTTTACTGCATGTTTTGCTGCATGAGCATCATAGGAAGTGTTTGGCACATTTTGCATCATATTAAAACTGTGTTTATATTTTTACCTCTATTGAAGGATCCTCTTTCTGTAATGGTTTCTGTTTACTTTATTATAATATTATATTTATCGTGCTGTTTCTGCTTCCAGCAGCCTGTTATTGCGGTAAAATAAGGTATGAAGTGTTGTAATCCAGCTGACCTGCTTACTTTTGCATGAATACAAGTCAAGAGATTACTTATTAACTCCAAAAACGTTCTCGTATTTGGAGTGATTTTATTTATTTTTTGTAAAAGCCCTGTGTGTGCATTCAGAGTATGTGCAAAATAACAGCATTGATTAACTCTAACTACCTTACTTGACTATATAAACCACTTATCACTTTGGCCTTCGACCAGTAAGATTAACAGAAATATTTGATACAGTTTGGTTCATCGTATTTATTGAGCTTTTTCTTTTTACATTTCTTCTCAACTGCAGTCTAGCTTTCTCTATTTCATTCAATACACATCAAAAGTTTGGTGCTTGTATATAAAGTGTAACCATGAGTATAATGTACATCAAGGATTGTGTCTGACTAAACTTTAGAACTATTTTAAAATATGTGTGTATATATATATATATATATATATATATATATGTGGCTCAAACAGATCCCAGGAACAACATCAGACATCTCAGTCCAGAAATGTGCAGTTCTAGGCACAGCCAAGATACTGCGCAGAACCCTCAAGCTCCCAGGCCTCTGGTAGAGGACCCGAGCTCAGAGGAGGAAAGAGACCACCCATGGAGGGTGAGAGGGGAATTTTTTTTTTTTATATATATATATATATATATATATATATATAATTTTTTTTTTTTATTTTTTATTTTATATTTTTTAAAATTTTAAAA
>NW_015113748.1:32273-50088 GCF_001443285.1 Poecilia latipinna
TATATATATATATATATATATATATATATATATATATATATATATATATATATATACTGCTCCCCAAACTGGAGCAGTGGCTCAAACAGATCCCAGGAACAACATCAGACATCTCAGTCCAGAAATGTGCAGTTCTAGGCACAGCCAAGATACTGCGCAGAACCCTCAAGCTCCCAGGCCTCTGGTAGAGGACCCGAGCTCAGAGGATGAAAGCTCCCAGGCCTCTGGTAGAGGACCCGAGCTCAGAGGATGAAAGAGACCACCCATGGAGGGTGAGAGGGGAATTTTTTTATATATATATATATATATATATATATATATATATATATATATAATTTTTTTTTTTAATGCTGTACATTATATATTTTAGAATTTTCAAAGATTACATCTGAAGTCAGTTGCAGAAAAAAGCTAATACAGATTGAAACACTGAGATATATAAAGTCAATTCCTGCAGATTTCTCCATATTAGTCATGATGTGGCATGAAATTCTCCCTATTGAATGATAGAATTGAATGAAATATGAAAGTTTTATGTTGCTGTGTAGACTTGAACAAGAGCATGACAAAACAAACTAAATTTTGGCTTATTGCAACAATTGATATTACATTTTGGCATTTTACTCTTTAGAAAATAATACAAACGGTCCAACAGTTGATTATATTTGAAATAATTAGTTGTGCTATCTGCTCCAGTAGCCACTCTGTGGTCAGCTGACCAACAGACCTCATGTTGTGCAACATGGGGTCAGTTGCTTTAGTGAAACGTTGGTGCATTATCAGTTTTGCACACCATGACCATGTGTTTTTGCAACCTGCAATTGTTCTACATGGATTTCTTTTTCTACCAGCTGACTGGCCGTGTTAATCACCAATATATGTAGAGGCAGCTCTGTGTTGTTCTTTGTTCCTTAAAGCTGGTAAAAACTCATTTTGGTACTTTACCTGGCTTTCTATTAATGAAAGCACTTAAAACCGTAGAAACTGTGTAATGCAAAATTGTAGTGATTCTGAAACTGTAGCTTTAAAGTTATTGTACATACATTTAAGTTGTAAATGTGATATAGTAATATGGTGCAAAGAACAAATGTTCTAAATTGGTACATATATTCTTGTTATCTACCTCGATGTTTGTGGAGTCGATTTTCTAGTCGGTTGCATTTTCAGCTTTTGTATTCATCTTGTTTGTTGAACGCAGTAAATCCTTATTGTATTACTCGCATATGGAAGCCTGTCATATGCTAAAAAAAAGCAACAAACCCCTGTACACCTCTCAGTGGTGCAGATTCTGGGAAATATAGCAGAAGTGTTTTGCAAAGCTAGATAAAACAAAAGCTCTTTCCATTTGATATAATGGCACCAAAGCTTGAAATTTGAGGGCCTATTTGCCAACGTAAATGTTTTCTTTTAATTTGTAAAAGTTACAATAGACAGGCTGTCTCACTTTTCACACACACACACACACACACACACACACACACACACACACACACACACACACACACACACACACACACAGACAGGCACAGTGATGAGTTTTGCAGTTAGTATGAACCATCAAAAGTAAAACATGTACACTAGACCGCTTTCAGTATGTCTGCTTCCTCTTCTCTTGGCGTAACCTCGCATAGCTCAACCCTAGCTGGTAGAAAAAGTTCTTCCTCAATTCTGCCATTTTTTTATACTCTTAACAGTCTACTGAGCCTGCAAATTAAAACCATTCATGCTTTTTACCCCAATGCTTCACAGGTTAAAAAGTTTGCTTTTTTGACATGTAGTGTAAATGCAACTTTGAGGGCTCAGTGGATAACCCAGTTGATTTCTACCTAAATGTCTTCTCAGTAATGAGAAATCTAGTGGAGTGTTTGTCTTAACATATGTTAGGGGTAAAAACACATTTTCTTCTTCCTCGTTTCCTCCAAGCGAATGTGATTATCAGCCTAAAAATGCATTTCCACTATTGTAGTGAAGGCTTATTTGATTATTAGCACACATCTTTTGGTTTTACAGAACCAGAAACAATGTATTAAGGTATTTTGCCTGAAGCGGTTGTGGGGATTTACGTTACTGGAAGTAACTTGTTGTTTTCAACTGTTGTGCTTTCTCTCGTTTGAACCTTGGATCCTTCTGGAGCTTCCGATGAACAATGGACCATAAAAATGAATAACATTTATCCCCTTAAGAGTCTGTGTAAGCTAGAATTGTTTTCTCCACATGACGGTAATATTTTGTAAAGGTAAAAGGGACTCACTTCTATACACTCCCACACCTGATTTAGATGGTAGAGGCCGATATGTTGAAGATTACAGAGAGTTGTTTGCTTCAGTTGAAACAGTGTTAACTCTCACAACAATCTTAAAACCTTTATTAGTTTAATGTTTCTGTAAAGCTAGCCAGAGTAGTTAAAGTAGATATTAGGAAGTCATCTATAGCTGACCTTTACTTTCTGTGTCATGTAGAACTGCATATTTCAGCATTATTAATTAAAACCACTTGTTTGGACGCCTAGTTATTTCTAGATTAGTTTTCAAGCAAGAGTTGCAGCCTTAATCTTCTTATTGCCATGCTTCTTTTCCTCTCCTAATAGCTGCTGCTTCACTGACAGACAGACAAAGGGATCCTTCTCAAACACTTTCTGTGGAGGGAAATCCTTAGGCCAGCTAACTATGTAGGACCCAGAGCATTTTGCTTGGTTTTTCATACCATTTCTGCCACCGAGGATTTTCAGTTCTATAAAAAGTCTTTGTCATAATCGAATAGGGCATCTTAATTCATGCAGCTACCTGAACAGAGCAAAGGAAAGGGGCTATTTTGCATAGTTGTATTATATAACTCAGTGCACAATGAGGAAGCAAAATCTGCAGAGACATTGTTGTTTTTGTTTTTTTTTTTCAAAGAAAAACGCAGAAGTGGCATTTGGAGCTACAGAAAAAGTCTTTGTGGTGTTCTAAAGTCTATTTTTAACACAAATGGCTTATTTGATTTATATGCACATCAAGGCCAGAATTAAAATCAATTGCTTCTTTAACATTCACCCTTTAGCAGTAGTGACTGTTCTTTAGTCATTGTTGCCCTGTACTATGCTGGGTTAGGCACAGGGTTTGGCCTTGTAAATACATTGTATCTCATCAAGTAAATTGCCTTTTATCCCTTCTCATCCTTAATGTCCTTGTGCAAAGATATCTTGATAGAGAAGCGATTAGTCACGTACATCCCCTTTCTAGGAGTCATTTAGTTCATTTTCAGTGTCAACAATTCATTGCCAAAGTAGGACTTAATGGGTTTTTTGCTTGCATTTCAGGATTTTTATTTTTTTCCGTTTTAATCTCTTGGTAACATAAGAACTGTCTCCTCCATTTGCAGTTCATAAATGTTTGATGTAATACAGTCTGATTGGTCAGTTGGTGTTTTGTTAGAGAAATAAAACGTGATCTCTGAAGTGGGCATGAAAACAACAATTGTTTGCTTCAGGACCACTTTAAATGGGGTTCTGCGTGAATGTTCGCAATAATTAGACAATGATTTCACTGATTACAAAGTGTTTAGACGGTGACTAAACACCGTCTAAACACTGTTTAGACGGTTTAGACGGTCTAAACCGTCTAAAAAAACAAACACTTTTTGGAAAGTGTTTGTTTTTTGTACATGGCATATTTTAGTTGAAATTATCAGTGCAGTAACTCCTCCCAGCTCAGCTACTGTGTTAAGTGTCTTTCACTCTGTTAAAGTGACTTTATTAAGATCTTCAGTTGTACAGTGGAAAATGCAAGTCAGATCAGATGTGTTAAAACATGTTAGAATCTGAGCTGCAGCTCACTAAGCACATTACTGCAGTCCCTTGATACTTACTTTAACTTAGTCAGCAAGAGCCTCAAAGGGTATACCTGTACATGTGAGTTTCTGAGTACACACGAACTTGTCTGTTGCTGCATTTTAAGGTAATAAGAGCAACTATCTCTCACTCGAGGTCCCTTTTTGCCTTAGTTGTGCCTGGCAAGGCCTGCAGTTGGCTGGTTCTCACACACAGCAACCCCTGGCGTGATTCCAGCCGTAAACACAGCCAGCTGGCTCAGTCTGTTTACCAGGTCAAACATGGCCGCAGTTTGTCTTGGGACCTGTTCTGTTATTCAAACGTAGTCTGTGAATGAGAACCAGTAATTAGCTCAATCTAAACATCAGCTTTGAGTATTTTAAAACAAAGTTGTCCAGGAGTTTTATACCTTTCTTAAGAATAGTCAGGATAGAGTACTTGAATATGGCATTTGGTAGGAGCTTGAGCTTTTCTGATTTTTGGTTACGTCTGTCATACTTGTAGATAATGGTATAATTTAGAAATACAAATGCATTCTGTAATAAACTGAATATTTGACGAATCTATGGGTCATTGAAAAAATCCTTTTGCAAACCTCATATTTGTTTTAATTTTGTGTACGTGTCCTAGTCCTCACAGTTTGTTCGGAACTCCTTTGAAAGGTTTACTTTCCACGCTTTAATTGCTGCGCTTTTTCATGGATCCCACACAGAACCCTCTCAGGAACTGTGTGTACCAAGGGAGGTTGAGTCTCTTGCCAGTGTAACTTGAAGTTCAAGGAACAGTTTTGTGCATGACCTCTGAGAATGTTTCTGCACTGAAAATTAATCTGTGTATAAGAATTTATCCACATATTAAAAAAAATAATAATAATAATAAGATTTTATTTATTTGTTTATTTTTTGAAACGGATAAATCAAAAACTTCCCTAACCAAGTTGATTTAATTTCAAATTTTAAAAAGAACTATAAATGAGCCAACATCTCAGCTGACGGAAAGTACTCCGAGAGACGCTGCCTGCTTTTAATAGTGTCGATAGGAGGTCTGGTAGAGGGTATTTTTGTCTCATCAGTTCCTCTGAAATAATCCTGAAACACCAGAGGACTTAGAATAGAACAACTAAATCACATATCCTCCCACAGTCTGTCACAAAATTAGACCGTATACATCTTCTTTAAAGATACACAGTAGACCATCTTCTGCTTGTTTTAAGTTAGTTGTTGACTTGTACACATTTTCTTAAAGTTGTACTTTTCATTTAAAATCCATTATGTCTGCTGATTAAATGTCTAATCTTTTAATTAGACATTGTTGTTGTTACTACAACCCTGTTGTCTTCTTAAATAATGAGAGGGTGCTTATGTGAATAAAATGAATATATGTTGCAGTTGGGGAGAAGGGAAAAAAAAAAAAACACCTTCCATATAGTAGGATGATAAACGTTCTTATCCAGGCATTGTATTTACTACTGTAGACATCAGTCTCCATTGTTTATCCTAGAAGCTGCTCTTGGCAACATCCCATTGGTGAATATCTGGGTCATGTAACCAGCCATTAGTCACTATAGATGGGGGGGGTTTAACATGGTGGGACACAAATGGATAGATGAGAGTGTCTCGAGTTAATCTATGCCCTGGAACAGCTTGATGGGTTGATGCTGGTGGTCACTTTGTGAAGCCTCTCCTACTTTAAACTGTAGGACGAAATATGCAGCGTTAGGTTCTTTTTCTTTTTTTGTTCTCTCCAAGACAACAGTGCATTTGTGTTCAGTTTGCACTAAGCATAGACCTGTGTGAGATTTTGTCATTGTTTGACAGTATTTACACAGAACATGTATACTATTAACATCTACTTTCGTCTAAACATTAAAACAACAATTGTTCCCACTGCTGCTAAAATGATCCAACTTATGAATGATTGAATTTTTGGAGGATTTACATTATGAGTAATAACTCATTGCAGTTAATGACTGTAGTGAAATAAACAATATACTCTCCACAATCCTGAAGCAGATTGTTTGTGGTTACATGATTGTGTCTGTCATACATGATTGTATGACAGATGTCCAAACAAAGCTTATTTCTTTGGGACGAGTTTATTTGTGCTTCTCTCAAACAAACATTTCTTATCAGAACATCAGTAAAGATTGAATAATTTCATAGTTATATATTTTTTGGTATTTTTGTTTTTATTCAAAGATTTAAGCAACAATGTAGAAAAACTCCCCCAAAATCACTTTACGAGTAATTTAATATTATATGTTTTTGCTTTTCTGCTCTTTATAGCGTAACACCAGAGCTAAAAGGGTGTTTTCACACCAAAGTTTTTTTTTTTTTTGTCCTAAAACGGAACAAACTTTGTCTTTCTCGGATAGGCCTCTTCGTTTGGGCAGGTGTTAAAGCTCTTGATGAGTCTTGTGCAGACTAAACAAGTGAACTATCAAACCAACCGAAGCGAATAATTAATGGATGATTTACAGACTTTAATTTGGCCTGAAAACTTTCAGGATTTCAGGCCAAATTAGTTTGCTCTCTTTGTAACCAAAACAGTTGGACCGTCTCTGCCTCTCAGGCTTCTTTTTTCTGTTCTGTTGGATTTGTCTCTTGTACAAGCAACATGACGCTCATATTGATGAAACTGTATGATGCTGACTTTTTTTTTTTTCTTTTTTTTTTAAAAAACCTCCTTTCAACTGCAGGGACACATTAATAGCAGCTTTACTTCCTCATCTAATCTCTTATGTAAATGTAGACAATTACAGAAAGAGGAGGAGAAACCTCAGATGTTTTGATGCAACACACCAGAAATCTGTGAAATGCATGTGCTGTTGAAACATTATTCTGGATCTGCCCCGTTTATGGACAGCAAAAAATAATAATCGGGTCTGTAAACTGTTGCGTCCAACTCATTTCACAGGGCTTTTCAGTAGAGGTACAGTTTTTATATTCTTTATATTTAGCAGCTGAAATTGTTCTCGGCAAGAAATCCTCTCCATCCAAGCTTTCAGCCTTTATTTTGCAGCCCAAACTTGTGTGATCATTATTGAGGCTAATGTTTATCTGAGTCAGATCATCGAAACTTAATAAAACATACAGGTTAGAACATGTCAGTGTTCCCTTTCACCCCTCCTCTTCTCCAACTGTCCCAGGTGCTGCAGTGATTACTAAAAACAAACAGGCTCCGTGTCAAGCGTTTTCACCTCGACAGTGTAACGATTGGTAAGGAACTTGTTGTTTTTGAATTTTTAAGACATGTTTATGTTTTCTTTTTCCATGATTCGAAGCTACTTTCTGGCAGAGGAATATGTGTTTCTTGCTGGTCTCATGTTGTTCTGGTACCATTGAAGTTTCCACAAGGGGCTTGTATCTCAGGGTAAATATTAGCCCAGCACCTGCACAGCATTGCATTGTAGATTGAGTAAATGTTGGCTTAGTTTGCCAAACTTTACTCACTGTGTACTGTGAGTGGTGATGGCTGAGTTCTTGCATAGTTCCACGTTATATTTGTGTTGAAACAAGGTCAGGGAAACTCAGAGCATGGAAATTACAGTTTAAATTTATCCTCGGTTTTATCATGTAACCGGATCCTCCTCCATTTCTTTCTGTTGTCACATGTGGGTCCACCCAACACTAATGATCTTACTGATATTTTCATATTTTGGGTTTTAAATAAACGTGGCTTCTGTGTTATTTTACCCTTTAGTGAGGTCTTCTCATACCTGTTTGTAACAACAAAGACGTTAGACCTGCCACTGCCATGTTCGGTTTAAGTCATGTAATGTTCTCCTATTGAGTTCAGGTTGGTTGTGTTATTTTTCTGTTCAAGCTTTGCAACTATCAGAATTAGCTGCTTTTGCTGTTCCTGCTATCTGCATGTCTTTGCTCCTCATCAGATCTATGGTCTGCAAACGGTTTTTAATTCTGAGATGCTGTACGGTGGGATTGCCATTGTGCTCCCGTTGTGTAATGCTAAAGCTTCTAGATTTTTCCCATGCTGCTCGCACCCCATACAGGGTTCGGCACTGTACTACACATGCACGAATGCACTGCAGCAGAAGTGAGCTATTTATAGACCTGCCCCACAAAGACAAATAAAGGTCTATTTAAATTGATCCTTTTCCCTGCCTTTTAAATTTCTACTTGATTGTTTTTGTGGTTTTTTTTTTATTAGAGTAGAGGATAAAAATCGAACCTTAAAAAAAAAAAAACTGGAACATTTGAGATGAAAGCACAGTTAGGATGATGATAGAATGAGTCACCCAGGCAGAGTAGACAACGGGCAGAAGTGGGGAGTGGGAATGATGAGGATGTGAATATGCTTTTTGTATTATTGATATGCATAGAAATGTACTTGTGGAAGGAGGGCTCACTTTAGTGGTTAAAATTTCAACAGCCTGTCCTGCGGTTTCAAGTTTCAGACTTCCAGCCATTGTTAAAGTGCAGGTTTTTGTACCCCAAATAGTAACTCGGTGTAGTAATGTGACATACGTCATAATCCTCAATATATTCACAGTGGAATAATGTGGGAGGTTAAAAATATGAATCACTGTATGAATGGGATTTCTGTGGGATTTTTCTCGGAGGTTGTAAATTAGGAGCTGCAGGAAAGTCGACTCAGTAGGCTGAGCGTCAGAGGGTGTCGTGTCGTCTGCTGTTCGTGTTTCGTCTTCTGGTGGAAATGAATAGGACAGCATCGATTGGAGTGTAGCATGGCTTTTCACACACACCCAGATGGTGACGGATATCCTGCATTAACCACACTGTTTTAGCATTACCTCTAATTTGCAGTAACCAGCTCAGACCCTGTTGAAAACGAGTGCTATGATCCAGTCTGGAAACAGCTGTGACCCTCAGCCGTTGCTAATTGTGTACTATGAATAGTTTCAACATAAAGGCAAGCTCAGTGGAGGAGGAAATCAAAACAAGAGTTGTTGTTTTGTTTTCCTTCTCCGCTGTTTTATGTTTCAAACATAAAATCAATAAGCGTGCACTAAGTGTAGTCATGATTGTTCTTCTCTAGGGCTGCACGATATTAGGCCAAATTTTTTATTTTTTTTTTATTTCAAGGAGACATACCTGGTTAAATAAAGTTTACATACATGCATACACTAGAAAATCTAGTGATGAATATAATATTTGTAAATAATGCGATGCCAATGTCGGATACAATATATTCCTGTTTGTTTTTTTTTTGTTTTTTTTCATTCCTCCTCTTTCTAATCGGTTCTTCCTGCTCTATGTGACCATTAGCATTTTTGGGAATATCATTAGTGTCTGGTGTATCGAGCTTTTGCTGGTGTGAGAATATGTCCTATTGGTATTGGTCAAATATTACAGTCACATGAAAATGGCAACTGCAGAACTCTTGAACTATATTAGCCAGCAGTGTTTGCCCTCTAAACAGTCCTTTGCGATGTAAACAAAGCACACACTGATATTGCAATTACAGTAGTTTTACAATATAATGTGCAGCGCTATTCTTCCTCTAACTGTATTAAACTGATTGACTATATTAAAAGTTCACAAATCAATCGGTGTCACAGTAGATCAAAATGAGTCCTATAGCCTACAAATAGTCTGATGAATTCTGTCAAAACCTTTTAAGGATATTTTTGTTATCACAATAATCAATATTTCTGTATATATTTATTAAAATAATATGCATAAAAAAGATGATCACTAAAATTAAAATGCAAAAATATGAAAGGAAGGGGAGAAAACTGAAAAGTCAGATGTCATACACTACAGGATAAATTGGCACAACAGCAATAACAACCTGCAGATTCACAATTTCACTTTGTAGACATTTGTAGTAATTCATACAATTCATGAGTAGATTTTTTTTGTGGTGATGAAACGATGTCTGTGAAAGCTTTCTGTGTTTGCACGAATCAGTTTAGACATTAGAAAAGTCGCGGTTGTTGTGTTTGGGGTCATTTTGGACGGCGAATCGGTGCAGACAGACGCGCTGGAGTGGGTTAGAGGCCTCCTTCTGTCACCGACTCTGGCAGTGTGCAGTCTGAACTGCTTGTCACTGCCATGCTCCGTGTCACTATGTGAACAGGCTGGCATGTTTGTGTACAGTATGGCTTTGTTGGCGTTGGAGAAGAATGAAAGGGCTCATAGAGCTACACGAAAAAGGAGTGTGTTTGAATGACTTAGCTTTGTTATCTTGCTTTGTTTACTTTTATTAAGGACAAGCAAGTTGTCACGATGAAGGAGGAGAATTTGCTCCAACGGAGGCTTTCTCTTTGCCCTAGCGCCACCTCTCCACCTAAAATTGACCCCCGCACACTCACCCGGAACTTGTCTTATGGAGGAGACAATGACATCTACAACTTCAGCCCAGGTAAGAGGCTTTAAAGCTGACAATTGTGAAATGTAAAATTGTGTGTGAAATCGGGTACAGTGACATTTCGGGAATCCACCAGCAAATACTGGTGGATTCCTGTGTTTGTGAAAATATGCTGTGCTGTGCTGCAGAGTATTTATCCCATAAATAAATGAACAAACATGACCTGCTGCTTGTTAGATGCTTTGGTGGCTGCTGCGCTTTAATTGTTTGTCTGCAGGTTTAATCACTGAGCGCTTTTGTATGTGACTGTATGTTGTGGGTTCCCACCAGGCAGTGAGACAGACAGGAACGCTCTCTCCATGCTGAGTAGTGAACTTAGTCCTGCCCAATCACCAGACAGCAAGGTAAGACTGCAGTTCCTGATTGGGCAGTTCCCCAACCTACATCACAGTAAATCTCCTCCTTAGGCGGGAACACAGCTGCTCTTACATTGTAGCATCATTTCTTTTCATTGTTTCTTTAACAAGTTGGAACATACGCAAGCTGGCAAAGCTTTCAGTTTTTGATGCCTTCATTTATGAACTCAAGTACTTTTAGGCCCATTTTAGAAAGTTATAATCAAATGCATATAAAGGCAATATTCAAAGCCTTGCAAATGCTTTCACATAAACCTTTTCACAGTTTAAAATAACTAATTTTAGTGTTTTAGATCCTGTGCACTTAAAAAAGAAAAAAAAAATATTCTGAAAGTAAAACTGTAGAAAGTATGTTGTTGTGCATTTTTATATTTCGGTCCTTTTACGTTGATACTATTAAATCTTCTAATGCCTCTTATAAATAAGGCTTTAGGAGAGTCCTTATTAGTAAATAGACGCCACCAGTGCATAACTAAAAATGCAGCTGTTCTATGAAGGCCTTAACAAAAGAAAGAAATAGGCATACATTTCAGTCTTTAAATCAGCATATTCTGATAGGGACATACCAAACACATATCACTTAAAATCTCCAAAAAACAATTTAAAGTTCAAACATGACAAAATATGAAAAAAGTTCAAAGGGTATCAAAACTTTTGCAAGCCACTGTAAGTAAACCAAAACCGCAAACGGCTGCTTGTTTTGTAAAAAATATTACAAAGCTGCATTTTATACATCAAGGCCATGGTGGGAACTGTGTCTTTTACTGCCTCAAGGCAAATGATTGACAACATCAACCCATCTCGAAACTGCTTTTGCAAGACAATCTTTTCTTATTGTTATGTGATAACAAGACGATATGGCTTCCAACAAAAGTTGCAAGTGATAACCATTTGATCTCATCTTGTCTCATCTCCTGCCCACATGTCGCTTTGCCTTGCTCATCCTCACTATTTTGCCTTATACCCTATATAAGATAATAATCCTGTGTGCAGCTGCATCACTGGTCCTTTGCCTTGTCGTCTATCCTATAGGCCCGTAAAGAACAAGCTGGACTGAGGACAGTTCAGCCGTTGCATACTTTCACTTACGCAAGGATATAGCTGTGTACTTCTCTTTTAAGACTGGATATTTTATGTAATGATCATTTGTTGCACTTACAGAAGCTGAAATAAACATTACAGAAAATTAATTGTCATGTCTGACAGGTAACTGATATGCACTTTTTGTCTCTTGCAACTTTAATCATTAAGATTTGTTGGTTTGTGGCCACTGAATGTTCAGTTTCACAACTCGTAGAAAAAGCCACATTCTTGCTTGTCACAAGCGTTAAGGAACATTTTGTCCTCAATTTTATCAAATGCAAACTTAATAAGCCTTCATAGCAGAACATTTTTAGTTGTCAGCAATATTAAAAAGCTTAATTCCACCTTTTTTGTGTGTGTATGGTTCAATATGAGCTTCTACAAGGTAATTTTTCCCATTTAAAATTAAATCTTTTCCGAGGCAGTTACAGCTTCCAGGGTTTGTTTGTTTCAAAGACGTTCTTTTTACTTTCTTTCCCTCTTGACTCCAGTCTGAGTCCAGGATGTTTAATGGCGTTGAAAAGGACAGCCCCTCCCCCACCGAGAAGCTGGCTCGAAAGGAGTCTCTCAAGGTACACGTCACTTCCTTGCTTGAGAAACTGAGAAAATGTCGAGCCTTATTGTGCCACAGTTTCTTTGTCATTAAGTAGGTCAAATGGCTATTTGGGAACCTTTTAAAACGCAGTTTAATGCTTCCGATTTGTGTGACGCGTCTCAAATGAATATTTCAGCTAGTTTGACTCTGCTTCCACCTAGTGTTGGCTTATGCGACATCGTTTTTCTCTCTGTGAGACTGATGACTCATTAGCGTTTTGTTTTTTTCTCTCCAGGTTCAAAAGCAAAATTATCGGCAAGAGAAGAAGCGTGCAGCGAAGGAGCTCTCCACTGCACTTAAGGACCCCAGTGTTGTTGTCATGTCCAATTGGCTCAAGGTCTGAGAACGACTCAAGCAGGACAATATTTATGATTGGCTACACAATCGCTAATCATTTTGCATTTAAAATGTTACATTTAATATTATTTAAAGTTGTCTTAATGCGTATGCTTAAAACCTATTCATGGTAGTTTATTAGATGCATTTTTATTCAACTGAAATGAGATGTTTACATATGTATTAGCTTATCCAACCAGCCTTTTTGTTTCACTGACTAAACCTCTCATGTTTTAGACCAGTCAAATTATTTTCTTTGCTAAATTTCAAATTAAGAAGTTTACTTACATTTCCTTAGGAGTTGATAGAATAGCTTTTTACACTGCATGACTTGTGTCAAATATTTTGGGTCTAGGATAAACAGGTTCTTTTTACTCTTTTTTTTTTAAATATCTACTTTTTGTTGTACGTTACTTATTTCATTCATGTGACTTCTTTAGATTCGTGGTTCTTTAAAGAGTTGGACTAAGTTGTGGTGTGCCTTAAGGCCTGGTGTGCTGCTGATCTATAAGACACCAACACCAGACCACTGGGTGGGCACCATCCTTCTTAGTGCATGCAAGCTGATCGAGAGACCCTCCAAGAAAGACGGCTTCTGCTTCAAGCTCTACCATCCACTGGAGAAATCCATCTGGGCTGTCAAGGTTTGGCATGTTCAATGAGTTCCTGGTCAAACTGGGATTTGGGGACACGGTTCAAATCAGTTGTGCTAGAAGTTTTTGATATTTGTGATAATTACTTTGAAATGGAGTTGATAAAGACTGAGACAAAATATCCTAAATTTGTTGAACAGATGGGACCATATTCTAATATTGGTTGTTCAAAGATATATCAGTATTTAATTAACTCCTCAAACAATAAGTTATTTATTTTTTATGGACAATTGTATTTTTTAATAAATGCGCTTGTTCAACATATATTTTATCTGGGCTTGCATTACCTCCTTTAAGCTAGTTTTTCTTCTTTAATAAGAAAATGTTTTTAAAAAATGCAATTCAATTATCTCCCAACGGTAACTGAAAAGACAGCATTAACATTTACAGCAGTGAAAGAGAAAAAAAAAAATATAAACACTAAATGTGTTATATAAGATATAAGTTTAATGAAGGACAAATGTACTGAAGGAGTTTTTGGTTTAGCAACACAGAGCTAAAATTCAACATAATAAAGAAAAATGTTATTGTAGTTTGTTTTGTTGTCCATATTTACATTCAAGCCACATTAGCCAATGATAAACTAATTACTTATCCGTTTTACAGTAGCAATTTTCTTTTTCTGTATCTCATTTAGTGTTGCAACTTCTGAGTAGACACTAAATGTGTTATGCAAGATATGTTTGTTTCACACTTTATTGTATTTAAAATAAAATGATTTTGACCCATAGTATTTAGCAAAAACATTTACTAAACAAAAATAGAATAAACCTGCTAAATTATGCTAGGTGCACAAAATACTATTCATTTTTAATATTTTGCTCTTAAAAAGTAGCACTGTCTCCAACTGATATACGCTATCAAGAGTTCTTCTTCCTGTAGCTTACTGACATTACATTTCAAACAGTGTTATCTAAGTAAGACTGATTATCTTGTTTTGTTGCCCATTATCTCCTTCAGGAGGGGACTAGTGTAATAATCCTATTTCCGCCGCTAAACAACATTGTGCAGCAATAGGTATGGGAGGGGTAGTTCTGCACTGCTATAGGCTTCGTATAACTCTTTATGTTAACATGAAGCAGTCTCTGGACATGGATAAACACAAATGTATATCTACACAAGTGAATAAATAGGATAATATTATTATATATATTATATATTATAACATTATTGTTTTTCCACTCTATTTTCTGAACAAATATCATACCTTTCTTTCAATAACATGACCAAAAGCTTCGACTATTTTCTCATGTTTCTTTAAGTCATGCTTCTGGTGTTACCATATGAACAGCGTGAGTCACTGTGTTTGATTTCTCTCTTTAGGGTCCGAAAGGAGAAAATGTTGGTTCCATCACGCAGCCTTTACCCAGCAACTACCTGATCTTCAGGGCTGCATCTGAGTCTGATGGTGAGCTGCTGTTACTCTTTGAGTTCAGTATTGTCCCATGCTTGATGCATTGTTTTTTGGACATTAGAACATACTAATAACACACGTTTCCCTTCTTGGATCTTTTGCCTGCAGGCCGGTGCTGGATGGATGCCCTGGAGCTGGCTCTGAGCAGTTCCAGTCTCTACAAAATGTCTCCCAGACCTGAAAAGGAGGGCGATATCTGCATGGCTTCAGATTCTTCACATATACTCCAGCTGCTGCAGTCTTCTCCACTCACTGCTACAGAGCTGCAACAGTGAGTAATACACAACTACCACATGCTCTGTGTGAAGTATATCTTCAATACATCCTTATGAACAGCTTAG
This sequence comes from Poecilia latipinna, assembly GCF_001443285.1. Lineage (NCBI taxonomy): Eukaryota > Metazoa > Chordata > Actinopteri > Cyprinodontiformes > Poeciliidae > Poecilia > Poecilia latipinna. Next base: position 47,217 of record NW_015113748.1, read on the forward strand.
AATAGGAGGTTAAAAATCATGGATTCACTGGGGAAACCTTCTGTATGTACCAGTAGTCCGTTCTTTCTATCTCAGCAGGACATGCTGACTGACAGTCGTCTCTCAATCCATCTGTCCAATGAGTCCACAATGTGCACAGTGATTTTACAAATAGCTCCAGAAATATTTGTATGCACATGTCTATTAGCTTCCTTGGCCAGAAATGATCTGATTTCCTTTGAATTTGGTATCAATCAGAGAAAATGCAATGCTGGATTCTATTTCCTTACACTTCCCTGTGATTATATTAAAGCATGTAGTTAATAAATTATATAAATTCATGATTTGTATGGCAGCTGTGGCTACTATCCAGTAGCTTTCCACCATCAGCGTGTGAATGTGTGTATGAATGTAGTGTGAAGTGGTTTGGGGTCCTCTGGACATGCTGAAGCGCTGTACATGTATGAGCCATTTACCATTTTATTTAGCAGTCTCAGTTCATGGTAAATGCTTTAATGACTCATTTCAGATGATTTTCAAATCTGTCATCACACTCGGTGAGTGACGATTGTTGTCTTCAAAACTGTTCTGTTTTCTAAAACACTGAAGATTTGTTTGCGTGTATCTGCTGTGCTTTCTCATCAAACAGCTGTGCTTTCACATCAAGCTGTCCATGTGTTTGTGCAAAAATACTTCAGTGTCTTCATGTAAAGTAGCTGAAGATGACAGCTTGTTGTGACTGGAGGATAAGTTGAAATATCTGAATTGTAGTAAGACAAACCTAATCTAAATGTTATTGTGCGAAGGTCATTGCCAGCCTGTTTGAAGTGGTCTTGAACAATACGTCCTCAGAGTTTTTAAGGATTTAAAACAAAAATAATTCTTTGGATTTTGGTTGCTTTTTCACAACCGTTTTGGTGTAGTGCTTCTACCTAGTCATGACTGCAGTCTCTACAGCTCTGCCTCGATGAGCGAGCTTTCAGGTGGACAGCAAAAGAAAATCTATCACTCTTACTCGCCAAAGACCTAGGAGAAGCATCCGTTGATCTGTTACTATTGACAGTATGCCAATATCTAGCTAGCAGATGATTGCCAATCATTTTTGTTTTAAATTATTTTTGTGTGGTAAACATTTGTAAAATAGTAATTTTTGCTCTAAATATTCCGGTTGAATGCTCGTTAAATTGCTACCTGTGATTGTTGCAGCCCCCATGCTCCTCCCCTGTGCGCTGTTTACATCCTACATTAGGTCCCCTCCTCACGCTTCCCTCTCGCCTTCTCCTTGCCTGAACCCTCCCTCCAGCCATCCTTTCCTGCAGCCCCTCCTCTCTTTCCTTTGCCTTGACCAATCTCAGCACCGTATTCGCTCACATGACTGACAAGGGAGCAGGAAGATGGAGCACACCACCTAAAAAGCAAATCAGCCATTGCAGGCTTTTCATACACACCTTGGCTCACAGTCGGTGCTTTTCACAGGCACATTCAGGAAGCAGGTAGAGAAGTGTTAGAGGGACAAAAGCTGAGCCTGTTGTCAGCTGACAGAAGCCATTCACACACACACAGGAGAGAAGGGGAGAGAAAGCCAGTCTACATCTGTGCTTGGATTTGCTGATAACATTATCAGCTGTTGGATTCCTGTGGAAGAACTTCTCCATATGCTGTTTAGTTTGACGGTAAGGGAAAGCAGTTTGCATTATTGTGTTTAGACTAAAAGATAACTCTGTGGTTTAGGTAGTAATTCTGCTGGAATGTAGTTCTTCAGGACTGCCATGCCCTGGGGGACTTTTGAAAAAACTGAACTGTCTTCCATTGTTAAAGAAAATGATCTGCTTCCTGGTTGTCTCTGACTATAGTTACATAACCGAGTCTGGTTTTGAAAGCAGGTGACAGTGCAATTGCCGTCCACTATTCCCAGGATAGGTGGAGGATTTATGAAGTAGCCACCACCGAGAGCGACAGTGACGACGGTCTGTTTAACTTTCAGTGTTACTGCGTTCGCTTTAATCACATGCACCGTTTATGTTCTGCGGCTTTCAATCGGAGGTAATAAATGCCTGAAGGACATTTCTCTCACGCCATCCATCATCGCTGCTCATGATTCTCATTCTCACTTCTCTTTAATGTGATCATTTGAACGCTGATGAATGACTTTCTATTCGTTTTTTGTTTTTTTTTCTTCCAGTGCTTTGGTTTTCTGCCTGCAGATCTGAGGTTTGATTAGTTTAGTCTACATTAGATGTAGCTTGAATTAGAATTGGATGTTGCCGTACGTGTCTTCACATGTACATGATATACATTTGCTGTCTCTTTAAGAAGATCTTAACCACTTAGATAGTTGTCAGTTTTTTTTTGCTCCAAAGCCAACAAAGCCTCCACTAATTTAGTTTAATAAATGTTACACTGATCCGGTTTATTATTACCATGGGTTGTTTATTCTCAAGTAGCGCACATTTTCCAGGTTTGCACATCAAATATTTGTTGTGGGCATCTGCATCATTAAACACATGCAGTTTATATCTCTGTGAGCAACAATATCTATCTCTAAATATATGACATTAATTTTAGTTCATTAAATCTGATGTTTGTTATTCCCTTAATAAAACCCAGTATCGAGTAAACACTAAATATGGGTTGATTATTGCCATCTTCCATAACATAACAATATATGAACAGACTCTATTTGAAATGTAATCCACCCTAAATATTATTTCCAGAAGCAACAAAACTTGCCTCAATGGAAGCCCATTTCTGCAATGAAAGAAAAAATAAAAGACCAACAGGAAGTCATAATTTCGACTTTCAACGTGGTGAAATATAAAACTGCTGCTCCACAAGTTACTCAACAGCTTGTTGATAGACTTGAGAGGTTGAGTATCCTTTACTCTGCCTACAT
>NW_015113748.1:51739-60839 GCF_001443285.1 Poecilia latipinna
TCAACAGCCTTTTCTCGCCTTCCATCAGGGAGCACCACTTGAATACATATGTCCTCCTGAGTGACACCTGGATCACAAAAATGTGAAATTAGTTCTTTCAGGATCTGGCCACGGTGAAGAACAAGGATTTTCTTAATCCCTTCTCTCTGAACAATTGGCTCGTTCAAAGAATCAAATTGTGAAGAAGAAAGCACTGGACTAGATGGCTGTGGAGACAGAGGAAGGGTGTCATCAAGACCGAGACTATCTGTGTCAGAAATGTGTCCTGTGAAAAAGGTAACAGTGCCACTGTCTTCTAAAATGTCCCCATTGATTCCTGCATCTAGCTCTTGGACATTATTGGACAAATCACTAAGTGAACATTATCACTGCTGCTGTTTGTCAGGACACTGCTGGTTCCAACATATATGGCATCAATGCTGTCTGGTGCTTTGGATTGAGTCAGTGGTGTGCAAACTTGAGAGTGAGTAGAAAACCTTAAAGTGTCTTGGTCATTTCCACTGGGGTTGTCTGGTTCTGAGTCGCTGCCAGTGTCTTTTTTGGTTGTTAGGTAAAAACGCAAAACAGGTAGTTTTGTCTGCTCATAAAGTTCTCCAACTGTAATATGTTCATCAAGTGAATGTTCCTGGAAATCTGTCATGTCAACCTCAAAATCTGTAATTCTTCCCTGTGAATCTATTTGAGATGGAAAAAACAAACCCACTGCCTTCTCAATTAATTCATTTTTTCTACAGTCCTTTGACACATCAATTTTTCTTGTTCCACCACCTTTCTTTGTCCGAGCTTGAAAAAACTTCCCATCTCGAGAATTCATCCATCCTATCTCAACTTTTCGAACACTTTTTTGAGCATTTCTGATGCTAACATTTTCTGAGATCTGCTTTTGATCGTTGCCTTTGTTCCTTGAAATCTTGGCTCTCAATCGGTCAAAAAGTTTTGATTTCCGGCCAGCAGGATCATTTTCCCTTCGTCTGCAATATCCGAGAAGTGCCAGTCGGTCACCATAAGATGGGAGATACTCCTTAAGCTGCTCATCTGTCATGAGCAGAAGGACACTGGAGTCAATCTAGAAAACAAAAGTTAAAACCGTTATTTAACCTATAAAAATGGGGGGAAAACCCAGTAAAAACAGCCACATGATAAAACTGATCTGTCTTCACCATGTCTCTATAATAATTTTTTATGATAACTTCTAAATGTACTGATTTCCTTAGCAATCTAGCTACCTTATCCTTTTGCAGTCGTTGTATGACTTCCTCTGAAACATCCCGTGATTTTAAGAAGTCAATTTCATCCATCCTGTGACAATTACACACAATAACTAATGAATAATGTCTAATAAAACATAACATTGCAAAAAATTTATTATGAACATGAAAATAGGGTTGAATGATATTACTGAAAAACATTTCACGATACAAGCATTTTTTATTATTTTACATCATTTTTTTTTTTTTTTTAATATCTGAAATACTGCCAAACTGGTGATGTGACCTTTCCCATTTTATCCACAGCTTTCACACCATAATGTTTTTTAAAAACATTTATGAGGCACAGTGGTGAAACATTAAACTGCTGCTCCGCAAGTTACTCAACAGCTTGTTGATAGACTTGAGAGGTTGAGTATCCTTTACTCTGCCTACATCCTCCAGAATGGTATGTGGTTCTGGATCAGAGTTCAGAGAATATTCTATATATTGAATATTCTATCAGACTTACTATCTATTGATATTGATCACGTGTGTATCGGGATACATATAACTGATTTATTGTCCAACCCTACATGACAGATAGAAACTGTATTTCAGACTCAAGCTCCTGCTAAAAAAAAAAAAGATAATAGACAACCAAACAGCTGCAATCATAAACCAATACACAAAGAAACTACATAAAAGTAATAAAGAAAAATCTACCAGTGTCTCCACATCTAAATGGTAAAGTGTAGAGCTTAGGTCTGAAAGTTCTGTTTACATTTCTCCCCTAAAATAGTTCAATGGTTGAACAATTCTCAAAATGAAATTCCCATCTTTATAAAAGAGTCAAGTACATGAACATCATCAGAATGATTTTAGTTTTGATCTTAATTACTTTCATTTAAACAGATAATATGATAAACTGGATTTTCACAAGAGTTGCAACTTACCTCTGTTTAGGTTTAGGTTCAGGTCAAAGGAACCTCTTCTGTCTCTTTTGTAGGCATCCTGAAAGTTGAGTAAAGTTGAGGAGTTAAACTTTTCAACAGGGCCTGCCTGTTTTGGGGATTTTTTAAGTTTCTTGTTTTTCAATTTTTCTTATTTTTAATTGCTTTTATAAATATTGTCAATCTAAAGCTGCAGATCTCCAGCAATAGCTTAAGTGTACATGAAACTGCTAAGAAAACAGTTTGAAAACTGATGCATATTGTACTTCCATATTTTACTCTTGTCTATGTATCGACAAAAACAATTTAACGGGAAAGATAGTGAATCACATTATGCATAACAAAACGTGCAACAAGCTGTGGAGCTTGTTTTAACCTAGTAGCTATTGCTTGTATTTATGCCACAAAATAATTATACATATTAACTTATTGAATTTTTGGAGTACATTAACGAACTTCTTATCGCACTCTGAAATAAAAACAATCTAATTAACGGACTACTTTAAAAAAAAAAACCCTGTTAAATATGCTATAACAAGGTTAGCACGCTTTGACAGTTAACCTGCAGCTAGCTCACGTTGCTAAGACAACGACTAATATACACATCATCCTTTTCGCACTGCAAGGAACGTAACGGAATGGCACGGCACGGGTTCAAAGTAGGGCCGACCATTTTTGCATTAGAACTTCCGACCCGGTTCCACCCGGCTCCTTGGAACCACAAGAGTTGTGTGGCCGGCCAAGTGCGGCTGCTTAGAATTCAGCAGCTGATTGGTTTAGAGTCAGCCGTTGATTGTTTTGCAGCCAACCGTTGATCGGTTCTAGCTGGCTCTCACTAAACTGTTCATACTGTATTTTGTAAAGAGTGCTCTTTTTAATATTTTTGTTATTATTATTATTATTATTATTTTTAATTTGCAATGAATTCCTCTCAATATTCTGCTGCTACCTGGTCCCATGATGAGGTCATTTTTTTTCCTCCGCTTACTCCCTGATGAACGAGTACAGAACGAACTACATCAGAGAGGAAAGAAAAGGTTTTCCGCCGCATCTTTGAAGAAACGGCTTCGGCCGCTACATCGAAATCATTGTTTAGTTTCAAAAATAATGACGTCAGGTACAGCTTCGATGCCGCCCTAAGTTATATGCAAACACAACAGGGTTGCAGTACGGGTGGAACCGGACCAAAACGTGCCGTTCCGTGCCGGACCCCTGCAGTGCGAAAAGGGCTCGCCACATGATCAAAAAGCATTTAAAACGAGGGAATCTAAACCGAAACTATCCAGCTGCGTTTTTCTGATACTTACAGTTCATTCGTTTACATATGATAAAGCCAGTCTGCAGGCGTTTCCGTGGCAACACAAAACTAACACAACTGTAATCAAATAAAATCAAAAAAGGCGAACCGACCTTTCACTGACTCTTAAACCCAGTTGCAAACGTTAATGAATAAGGAAGTACTAATTATGCTTTCCTTGGATGTAGGATCAAATTTAACTGGGTACTGGAGCACGCTGTTTTTTTAAGGAGGCTTGTCTCATAATTATGACTTTGAAAGTCGAAATTATAATTTTGAATCTCATAATTATGACTTTGAAAGTCGAAATTATGACTGAATCTCATAATTGTGACTTTGAAAGTCGAAATTATGACTTTGAATTTCATAATTATAATTTTGAATCTCATAATTGTGACTTTGAAAGTCGAAATTATGACTTTGAATTTCATAATTATAATTTTGAATCTCATAATTATGACTTTGAATCTCATAATTATGACTTTGAAAGTCAAAATTGACTTTGAATCTCATAATTATGACTTTGAAAGTCGAAATTATGACTTTGAAAGTCGAAATTATGACTTTGAACCTCATAATTATAATTTTGAATCTCATAATTATGACTTTGAACGTTGAAATTATGACATGCTTTCATGGTGGAAATGGGCTTCCATACACCTCTCATTTCAAAATAATTTAAATTTTTCAGTAAAAAAACAGTATCATTTTCAACAGGAGAAAGCTGTGATCTGGTTGTTTCTCTGGACTGATTGTAGCATATCACTTACCTTTGTGTTTTTCCTCCGCTTTTCTCAGGTTGAACCACATGGAGCATGACGGTTCATCAGACAAATCGGAGCGCGAGGCCCATGACGACTGGGAAACAATGGGCAATGAGAACGGCGGAAGGCTGACAGAGGAGAGCGACATAGAGCCGTCAGAAGAAATGCCACCCGGACCACAAGCTACAGCTTATGTGGAGCAGAGTACGGAGGATATGGCTGAGGTAAACGGGCTGGTTCTGCTTGAACGGTAGCTCTCCTCCTCATCCCCTCTACTCATGATTATGCACTCTTGGGCCGTTGCTCAGATATATTTTGAATGGTTTTCAAACCAGAGGTTTGTCGCTGGTGGCTTTGTGTTTGTTTAGGTTGGCGAAGCTTCTCAAGTTGAGACTGTATCAGAGGAGAACAAAGGTCTAATCTGGGGCCTGCTGAAACAGCTGCGACCAGGCATGGACTTGTCAAAGGTGGTGCTACCGACCTTCATCCTTGAACCTCGCTCCTTCCTGGACAAGCTGTCTGACTACTATTATCATGCTGATCTGCTGTCCCAGTTAGTATTGTTTTATTCAGAAGTGTTTATTCAAGACTAGGTAAACAGTTTACATTCCTAACTACGTATGACATTTTCCTTCATCTTTGGAAATGTTCTTTTTCCAACTTAACCACAGGGCTTCTTTAGAAGAAAGTGCATACGGTCGGATCAAGCAGGTGCTGAGATGGTATTTGTCTGGCTTCTACAAAAAGCCAAAGGTATGATCACTTTTAATTTTTAGAGCCTATTATTTTAGTTTTGCATTAGATCAAACAGAGCAGTTAGCATGGCTAGCATTGCCAGACAATTGACTTCCTGTGTTTTCCCTGGCAAATACCAGGTCTTATTTTAACTGAGTTGTCCAAAAGGCTGGCAGCATTTAGCATCTAGCATGTTCCGTGACAGCCTTTCTGTTATCTGCTGATAGTCTTGCTCTCTCTCTCCCTCTGTCACAACTTGAATGAAAAGATGTACTGTAAAGTTTCTTTTTAAATTCTTAAATTTCTGTTTTTCTTCTGACTTATTTTCTTTACCGATACTAAAGATTGTTGCCTTTGAGTGTTACTTCTTCAGCAATAACACCAGCAATGAAAAGCCTTGTTAGTCCAATCTGAAAGCACTTGTGTATAGGCTTTTATAACTATCCATTAAAACAAGGAACCTGATTAGTTCATCAAATGATCATCTTACTGAGGCTCAGTGATTTTTATCTAAATATGAGAGAATTTGCTGTTTGATAACTATAACATCCTCTGGTCTCCTTGTCCTCAGTTAGACTCGTACTCAGCTGCACAGCAACGTTTTTGGCTATTTGCATTTTTGTTGTTATTTCAGGGCTCATCAATTACCACAAAAGACATCAAGTAACATTTTATATGTGAGCTGGATAACAAATTTCAACAGTAAAAATGTCAGTGAGACATTTTCCTCTCACTTCCACTTGTTGGGGATTTATTTGCTGTGTGGAGGCAGCACTGGAGCCAGTAGAAAATGGCTGTAGATCAATCCAGCCTTACTCAGCACTTTTGTTGCTCACTCCTTTTGAGCCATACATATACATGGATTCATAGACTCATTATCTGTTGTTATGCAGCCTACAGATGGCCACTTTGTACTGATGCTTTAGTCAGAATATTTGCCTATATTTTACTTTTACTATATATATTTTTTTTTACTTCTACTTTGATTAATTAAACAAACTAACATGACGGATAGTCATGCTGCATGGTGTTTTTAATTGAGACTGTTTTTGTATTTCCAGGGTCTGAAAAAGCCTTACAATCCAATTCTGGGGGAGACCTTTCGCTGCTGCTGGCTCCATCCTCAGACGGACAGCTGCACGTTCTACATAGCCGAGCAGGTTAACCCAGATTTAAAGCTCTAAAAAGCGGGGAAGGACTCATCCATTGTGTGAAATATCTTGCACAGCATGAGAAACAAAATGCGGCAAAGCACACAGCTACGCAATGCTGCAACTGTAAATTTTAAAGCTTGGTACCCGACACTTGGGTTGTGTCGCTCTGCTGCTTAAATGTTTCTCTCCTTGTGTTTTCCATCAGGTGTCGCACCATCCTCCCATCTCTGCATTTTATGTCTGCAACAGGAAAGATGGTTTCTGTATCAGTGGAAGCATCCTGGCCAGGTCCAAGTTCTATGGTACACAGCCTATTTATTACCTGTGTCTTGTTCATCAAAACTAAAGAAACTTCATCAAAGACTAGTTTATACAATTATTTAAATTGGGATATAACCACAGCCACGTGGTTGCAGCTTTAACACTGATTTTGCAGTGAGTTGCAGTGTTTGGACAACTCAATACTAGTATCACGAATTATCAACAAGAGTAAATAACTGTCCATTGTTTTCTCTGGCAGGTAACTCTCTATCAGCTATTCTAGATGGCCAAGCTAGACTTCGGTTCCTGAGCAGAGACGAGGAGTATGCCATCACCATGCCCTACGCTCACTGCAAAGGTAATATTTCTATTACAAACACACTTGACAATCTCTTGTAGCGTTAGTCAAATCTTGTACTATCTATTTTGTCAACTATGGCCCCTTTTTTCTCTTTGTGACTGAAATAAGTCTCAGGGAGATAGAATAATTGCTCTTCTATATGTAATTTTCCACATCAATCAACATCTCATGTAAAAAATGATTTATCCTCTCTTTGAAAAATGTTTGTTTTTCTTTATTTATAAATCCAAAATAGTAAATGGGCTTTAATAAAAATGTTAGTTTTTAAATATGAGAAGAAATTCCCTATAGTAGATATTGATCAAAAATTATAAGTTGTCCTTTTTCAAAAGGTCATCTAATGCTTACGACTCTAATTCAATATTAGTTTGTTGGACTAAGGACTAAAATGTCTCTTTAAATTGTAAAAGTCACAGACTCCTGCATCATTACTCCACCTAAACAAGCATGTAGTGGCAGCAAACATCAACTCGAGTCTTTAACTTTGCAACAATCCTGCATACTGAGCATGCGAGTACAATGATGAGGGGAAAAACGTCCACAGAAGCATTGATTCAGAAGTACTTTAAAGAAATTAGTGAATGGCAGTAATGACTCTGAGTGACTTTATTTGGGAGAGAAACACAGCCAATCAGATGCACTCAGTCTGTTGTTATAGGACGAAAGGTAGCACATGACTTTGTCTATGTCCGAGAGGGGTTTAAACACAGAAAGAAAGCCAGGTAGATTATCTAAAGGAAGAGAACACAAAGTTATTTCCAGAAGTAACTCGGTCAGTGTCACCCTGCAGGAAGATTTTGCAGCTAAATGGAACATCAGACAAGATGTGTCTTCAATTTCCATTCCCTTCATAAATACGTGTCTAGAGGCAGGACGGTCAGGACTTCACTTGCTGCTTGTAAACTCGGCCATGCACAGAGTTTGTAGACAAACCCAGAGCTAAAAAAAAAAAAATACGAAGCGTGTGTTAACTATATAAAAATTGTTATAGCTTTTACTATGCAATTAACTCCTACATTTCCACTTTTATTTTGAATAAAAAAAATCAGTGCTGGCCTCCTGCATTTATTTCCTGACAAACTCGCCTCATAGTTCTTCGCTTCTTCAACTGACTGAGAATTCAGGAAGCTAATATGCAAATTCATTTGCCCTGTTTACAAAGACATCTTTCTGTTCAGTCAAATCATGTGTGCACCGCCTCTTTTACAACCATCTGCTGCAGCCGACATGTCAGAGTTACGAGAAATTACATGGTTATTTGAAATGTATTCCTGCCATGATCCATATTCAGAATTACACAAGATCTTGCATGTTTATATATTGTCCAGAGTGAAATTTCTGTCTTCTTAATTCCTCACAGCCCATTTTAGGGCTTCACAGTAAATGGTGGGATAATTACCATGCTTTAACGCAGGACTTATTTAGATTAGCTAGGGAGTAAAAATCATATCTATTACAGGCAAAATGTGAAGGTATCTGATGGGTTGTGTATCTAATGATGCAATGCCTTGTCTCCTGTAGGTTTCCTGTATGGCACTATGACGCTAGAGTTGGGAGGGAAAGTTGTCATCCAATGTGAAAAGACAAAATGTTTTGCAGAACTGGAGTTTAAATTAAAGGTATGTCTTTGAACAAGTTAAAAATAGAGCTGGCAAATAAATAATTCAATAATTAACGACTCTTGCTTTCTTTGAAGCACTTAGTGATTTTTATCTGTGAAAAGTGCTATGTAAAATAAAGTTTACTTATTGGGCCTCACCGATGTGAAAATTTGAGTGAATGTCATGAATAAATGTACATTAACATTTTTTTTTTATGATCATGCTCTTTAGTTGACTAATGAGCATGATGATGCTGTAGGCTCCTAAATCATGCTGAGCCTCTGTTCATGTATATATAGTTGGCCGACACTTTCTCCTAAAGCAGCTTGCAAGTAAGGAAATAACAGTGCAGTAACTAGAAAATTCCTGAAGAAATTTAAATGGGGCCTGCCAAAGTGTGCCCGTCGGTTTGGGCCCAGTGTTCTGATGCTAAAAATTAGCATTAATGCTAAAGAAAGCTTCAATGTAGTCAATCACCTGTGGAGAGCCAGAACCATGTGGACTAAGCTGTACTTGTACCATTCAGTATGTTGCATACGGTAAAATTAGCCAAAATGCTAATAATAGCATGAATGGTACCATGTTGTCACCCATTGAATCAGTCCAATCAGTATTCTAAACATGGCTAATAAGTAAATAAATTGGCTAAAAGCTTATTTTAGGTCAAATGCTAATGCGTGCAAAGAAGTGCACTAGTGGGTGGCAGTGAAATGCTAATGTTTGTGCTGATGTTAATGAACAGCCTTGCTGCGCAAGGCAGTTTACTATCCTGAGAAAAAAAAATAAA
>NW_015113748.1:63278-65205 GCF_001443285.1 Poecilia latipinna
GATGGGCGAACGGCGGTTGCAGGACAAGAGGGCTCTGATGTGCTCACAATTTCTAAATAGTGAGCACTCTACAGTTTCTGATAAAATAGGCTAAAGATTGACTGATCTAAATCCTTTTCTGGGTTAAAAGTAATATAAACTAAGCAGTGACCGCTCCTGTTAAGTATTTCTGGATTCCAAGTTCGTAGTTATTTTAACTCTAATTATGATTACATTTCTGGGCTTTATAATATTGATCTAAATAGTGCGTACTCCACAATTTCTGATATTACTAATAAACTAAACTAATCATTTTCTGGAGTAGGGAGTACTCCACCGTTTCTAGCAAACTAAAACAAAAATGAGGAAAGGACACATTAGGGCAAATGGCAACATTCAGACAAAACAATGGGCAAAACAAAGACACGAGTGAAGGCGGTGACGTCAAAGGGCCATGAAGAAACATTACTGAGCCCCTAGCAAAATCCGATAAAGGTGTTGTTTATCCAGGAATGTCCTTAGGAGCGTTCAGCTTTGCAACTCCATGGATACAGGAGGGGGTGAGGAGGGAAGAGTGTTGTGTTTACATATCTTCAAGGAGATTAGAAATATGCAGCCCTCCCACAGCCACACGGGGAAAGCCAATTCAGAAACAGAATGTCTTATGTCGGGAAGATTATAAATTTCAATCTTCCCTAAAGTCTCTCCGATACATCTAAGCTCCCAATCGTCCAAATTAGTTTGGTCATTCCATTGAACCGAAACTAGCAACTTCTCCAAAATCAATTCCAACTCGTTAGTGAGTTTTAGAGTCCTCGTCTCTGTCCACACCAACAGTCTGAGTGTTTGCCAGTTCGGCCAAGTCCGTCACAAATTTGTTGATAACCCAGGAATCCACAAGCTCCAAACAGCAGAAATCCTGTTATCATGAATAAATCCAGGGTGAATCCTGCCGGATGTGTCCCCACAGGACAAGAGGGTCTCCTGTGCCCAGACTTCTCATCAAAAATTTGATCAATTGGATCGTTTGACCAGATCCATAATTTGTAGATTTGGATGATGTGCAAAGAAAGGCCCCAAAAATATAGAGAAGGCCAGGACAAAAACAGAGCAAGCAGGGCAGGCATGGGCAGGGAGGGAGCAGAGGAAAAAAGTGTCTGCCTTCATCGAGAGCAAGAGAGAAAAAGGAAAGAATAGAAAAAAAAGTATTTTCTTGTATTTATTTTTTTTATATTTATTGATAAAGGACTTGATAAATCTGCCATTGTCAAATATTAAACTACATATTTTTCTTACTCTTTTCTGAAAAAAAAATTATTACAGTATATGTCAAGAGTATATGTCACTCTTTGCTATAGACAGCAGAGTGAAAAAATTCTAAGAGATTTTTATTTCATTACATAAGCTGTATTAATTCTCGAACACTTCAGATTGCGATATTTAAATACACAAAAAAATGAAAGAATGAAAAAAATGAAAGAATGCAATAAAACACAAATATTATATATAAATATATATATTTATATATATATTTGGGAACACTGGCCTTCAGTCTGCTGGTCAAACTGGGAGAAGTCCAGTGAGGCTAAAGGATCAAAAAGAAATGATCCAAAAGTGTAATAGAAAATACATACTATATATGTTTCGTATTTTTCTTTCACATTCAGAAAAATACATTTTCAGCATGTTGGGCTCTGACTCGTAGCATCTTTATAGCTAAATACCGACATGGTGAAGCTGAGCTGGAAACAAAAGAACAGCAGCTCCAGCTCTGATCCTGACTGATCTTTCCTCACTAAATCCTCTGGTTTCTAATGAACTTCTCCTCTTACAGTGGTTTTTCATCACCTCTCTCTCATTAGAAAACAGTATGAAAACATTAGCTGCTAAGCTAACAATCAGCGGTTATTTCGGGCCAATTTAGCTACATAGGAAATACTTTTCGGTT
>NW_015113748.1:68518-86216 GCF_001443285.1 Poecilia latipinna
ACTTAAGGAGCTCCGATCGCCCTGCTGCCACATAGAAGATGGCGGACGCTGTTACGTACGACTTAGCACTCCATGAGGGGTCTACGTATTGATGTCTATGATTGAGTGTTCCACCATGTTGTAGTTCTGACCTTCTGCTCTGCCCTCTGTATTAAAGTGTTCCGCCATATTTAGAACTACAGAGTCTTTGTAGTCCAAACCAGCAGCTGTGCCTTCCTCTGTATTCTGTTGCTATAGCAATTGAACCTCTGTAACTGCTGTGTGTGTGTCAGAGACTTTATCTAACTTTATGAGACACCCAGTCAGTTTTAATGAAAAAAGCAGTCCGAACAACTGCTTCCCGTTCAGGATCCGTAAGGCCGATCCAAAAACCGTTTGAAGCATATGAGAGGGCTATTTGTCGTCTCATTTAGCACCGCGATTCATATCTGTAGCTCATTCACAGTAATTGCAGTGATGAGAGAAAAATGGTGTGCGCTGAGCTCAGAAATTTTTCAGAAAAGTCTGAAAATGAATGGTTGAGTGCCTGAAGGCACTCTGTCACATGATTTTGCTCTGAAGCACCTTGACAGAAAACCGTCAGCCCTAGAGAAATTTTGAAAACATTTTACGGGAGCAGGCATGCGTATCAATGTCATGATCGACTTTCATATCAATAGAGCAATTTTTGCAGCCATGAGAGCGATTTCAAAATTGTTTTGGGGGTCAAAAATCCACTAATTTTATCACTCTAAAAAAGCGGCAGTTGGTGTCAGTTACACTCTAAGGTTCAGCAGTTGGAAATTTTGCTCATTTTTTGCTTTGTATGTCGCCATTTTTACACGAAACCCCAATAAAAATAATAGATCCCTTCTCGGCATCGAGCCGCATGTTTTGATACCTTTTTTGTGTGGGGGCACTAACGTTAATGGAAGAAAAATAAAGAAATAAAGAGACATTCTATTAGGTGTAGAACAATGGGTACCTGCCATGCATTACATAGGGAAGAGCAGTGACTGTCACTGCTCTTCCCTATGTAAAGCTACGGTCAGGCCTCAAATATTAAATCTAACTAAGTGTGTTTCTGCGAGTGTCTTGAAAAATTCAAATTTAGATTTTTCAGGCCATTAATAAGATCAGTTTTTATATCTTCCATAAATATATGTTTTTAAATAATGTGCTGGCGACATTCTTTTGTTGTAATTCAAGCTGGAGCAGTTGGGTGTTGTTTTGCAGTTGCCCGTAGCAAAAGAGGCAGAGCAGCAACGGCCCTGAAGGAAGTATTTATCAGCTTTCCTGAATCTTGTTTTTCCTGTCCTTTCTCTAGCCTTTCCTCGGAGGCACCAGCTCAGTAAATCAGATCAGTGGGAAGATTGTTATAGAAGATGAATTACTGGCCACCATTGATGGACACTGGGTGAGAGCTCTTCTACCTTTGCTACTTCAATTTGTGTCTGCTTCTCTTTCAGCATCCCTGTTCGCCTCACACTTGTAGCTCTTGGGTATTCAGTTATTCTCAGCTGTAATTAGGAACAGAATTGGTAATTATAGGTTCAAGAGCAGAAGGCAGATGCTGCAGGAAAAATACCAGATTTTATCGTCTGATATGCTGGGCAGCAGTGTCGAGCCAATTGGAAACACTAAAAAACTTTTTCTGAGACAGCGTCCCTGGAAAGTTAACATTATCATCACTTTAGCATTGACGGCATATATCAGGCTGATATTAAGGAACAGTGAAAGGGTTGCATTGTGACTTGATGGTGTTTTTCTGTATTTTTTTTTAAATCAGGACAAAGAGGTATTTATTCAAGAGAAGCGCTCCAGTCAGCAGGAAACTTTGTGGAACCCAACAAAAGAAATCCGCAGCAGGCGCCTCAAACGACAAGTGGTCCAGTTAGACCAGCAGGGGGAGTTTGAGTCTGAAAGGTAAACCTCTAATGGACTACCAAAGGTTTTCTCTCTGGAACGTAATTTCCCAGAACCTTTCTGTCTGCCTGTGTTTTTTTTTGTGCATGCTTCCAGAAAGGTTTGGTGTGAGGTGCTTTTCTGGAAAAATTATTCTTAAGATCATTAAGACTGTAAACTGGTAGGTTATTCAACCAGTGATAAATTTTGTGTGTCCTCCCACCATGTAGCTCCACCTTTTAATACGTTAAAACTTTCCTACCTGCCAACCACAACTGTTTTCCTGATGGATTTCAACCCACTTTTGTCTGATTCAACCTGCAATGGGAATGCAATGGAAAGAAAAACTTCCCCAGTGAACTGTGCTGGTTCCTGCAGTGGAAACACTTCCATGCAGTCAAAAGTATTGAAACACCTTCATATAGTCAAAGTAACCCAGTAACTGTAGTCATTCTTCAGTAAAAATGCTCAAATTTGATTTGAGAAATGCAAAAACATACATTTTCAGTGGCTTCAGTTTGTTGTATTTTTGTATTTTTATTATTATTATTATTATCAGGCATCTGATCTTTGATGTTCCAACAGACTGTGGCAGCACGTGACCAGGGCCATCCGGGATCGGGACCAAGTGAGGGCGACGCAGGAGAAGTTTGTCCTGGAGGAGGCTCAGCGGACAGAAGCAAAGGAAAGAGGACAGAGACCCTGGATCCCTAAACTTTTCCAGGAGGATCCTGACACCTCTGAGTGGACCTACAAGCACCTTGAGTATGAACGCTCCCCGACTCAAAACGACTAGGACACATAAAAGATCAACTTTTGCAGCTTGTTTTTTTCCTTTTCAGCACCCGTCCGTGGGACCCGGAGGCTTGTCTCGTTCAGTTTGAGAAGGATGGAGTGATTCAGACTCAGGAGAAAATGCAGAGACAACACAACGGGCTTACCTACAACAACAGCTGGACCGGGCGACACAAGGTGAAACTACAGATTATATAAGTCAGACTGAACTACCCATTAGAAATTCTAAAGATAGGCATTTTTTTTTTCCTACTTGTTTTTTCCCAAATAATAATCCACTTACATAAGCAAAAAAAATCTGTTCTATCAGTCAGTAATTCATGTGAATGCTGTAGACTTTGTGCTAGTTGAACTCTTACCATATTCTGCTTGTTTAGGACATTACAGCTATTTATTTTGGAATTGACATCTTCGGTGGTTTATGAAATATTCAGCTTTTTCTGATGTTTTTGTGCCCCATTGAAATGAACGGAACATGCTGTAACTTCTAAGACATTCTGCTAAAAACTTTTCCGTTTTCAAAGCTAACTACTTCCATGTACTTTCAGCTAGAAACACCATTCATATTTTAAAATGTAGTCATATCCTTCCACTACTTCTGTTTATTTCACCTTTTTCATATCTTTTTACAGGTTTCATAACCTCTTCAAGTTTTTGTTTGCATAATGCTCAATCTTAAGAAAACTAGCCCACTCGCTCTGAGGTTTCTCAATCTAACCCTTCCAACCCTAAAAAAGCTACCTTTAGCTTTTTAGCTCATTTTTAGCTTATAAACCATTGTGACCTTACAGTTTTGCTTTGTAAACTGTCTTCTGCACAGCTTTCTAATACACTTTGGATGGGATTTTTCAGTTGACAGAAAGTTTTCTCTCTTCTACAGTTTTTCTATTTAGGTTTTACAGGCTCCTTTGCATTATTCTGCTGCTTCTGTCTGTTTCGTACATTTCTGCAAATCTTCTGCATTTGACTTCTCACTAAAACAGCAACAGCATTCACATTGCATATTCGCAGAAAATACAAATGATTCTCGTTTTCTGTTAGTTTTCATGCATTAAAAACAGGAAACGATTACATTATATACAGGCGGAGGTCAATGGGAACCACAGGAAATCCAGCAGCCAGCCGTCTACTTGCAGCCAGAACACTGAGAGCAGCAGCACCACTCCAGAACCATCACATGAGTCTTCTGATAATGAAGGTGAGGATTCATTTACAGACAAGCCAGAGCAGCTTTGTATAAGCTCCCATGAATTCAGCCACTATTTTCAATAGTAACCTTAAATATTTTTCAAACACAAGAAGTACACATATAATACAAATAACTATAAAATATGACTGTTGTTCCCTGTTTCAGGTATTTTAAGTTGCTTTATATTTAAATTTTAAATCACATGTAATACAAAAAAATTTGCACGAATCAAATTGTGTCGTGTCAAGGTTCTGATTTTTCTTTCTCACAGAATAAGCTTTTATGTTTTCTTCTTATCTATGTTTTCTGCCCAGGCTTCTCCAACCAATGTGCTCGCTGCAGTAAAGAGGCGAAGGACATCGCTGTGATCCAGGCCTCCATCACATCCATACAGAAGACGCAGCAGGATATTCAAAGGTCAGAAAACCGCATTGCACTTTGGTGAATGAAAGCGTAATAATTTATCTGAAAACCAGTTAACACAAACATTTCTGCCAGTGGCAGATTTAGATTTAAAATGACTTCAATTCTACCTATATGTTTGTTTCTATCAAGAAATGAGATCAGCATCTCTAGGAAGATTGTTATTAAACAATAATGATAGAGAGAGAGAGAGATCGATCAAAAAACTGTGTGGCTCCACTCCAACTGCCCAACTAATTCTGCTTGGCCACACCTTAAAATCCTTAACTGCAATTATATATGCAAATTTACAAGAAGACCTTAGTATAGTCCAGTATAACAAATTAGTATGCAATAGAGATATAACTTGTAATCATTTTTTATCCAAATAAACAAATTACCATAAGAAATATAAACATAATTTATCCTAAAGGTCTGAATGAACTAAAATTGAATTTAGGCTTCTACAATCACTAAACATGTTACTGTCACAGAGAACCTGAATACCTGGTACTTTATTGATTAGCTAATATTTACTGCAGTCCAGGCTGTTCTTTGTGATACTACTATTGCTGCCGGTGTTATTGTGTTACCAGTAGATTATCAGTGTATGGTCAACATTTTTTATATTGCATAAAAAATGGCTAAATTTTGGTGAAAAAATGTGTAGATTCTGTATGAAAAACTTGTTCCCAACATGAACTAACATAATTGTTTAGGACATGTTACAGGAGGTGTAATTGAGAAACTCTTCCACCGTGTTGATCCCAGTTGACCTCTGTTTGTAGGAACCTGGCGGCTCTGGGTGGCCAGCTGTCTCGGCAGAGGCACACAGATGACAGCATGTCCTTAACCGGCCGTCACTGCCTCATCCTCTGCGTTCTGCTCCTCTCCCAGCTCCTCCTCAACTACGTCTTCACCTGAGCCAGCTCCTACACGGGAGAAGTTTCCCTCCAGCGCCGGCCCGGCTTTAAATCTTCCAAGAAAAAGCACACAGACTCTGATCGCGCCGACGGAGACCTCAGATCGTCGCTCGGAGGGAAACTTGCTCTCTTTTGTTTCCTCTACAGGAGGAGGAGCACAGACTTTATAGCAATAAACACAGCCACAACAACCAGTCTGTCAGTCACCTGCAGAGAGCAACGGCACCTCCTAGTGTAGCCAGACTGAAACAGCACCGGCACCCGCGCACTTTGGACAGGAAAAGGGATATTATGAGCATGACTAGAAACATGAAAAACGTGGAAAGACTTTGATAAAGGAAATGACAGAGAGGATGTTTTCACCATTCCCTAGTGTCTTTTTTTATACATATCTATATATCTATATATATCTATATCTATATATATATATAGATATAGATATATATATATATTGCCCTGCAATACTGTTCATCTGTGAGCGTGCCTCTGTATGTGTGATGTGGGTATTATCAGTAGGCCCTATGGGTACAAGCAGATCACGTCTTGGACTTCTCCTGATTCCCTTCCACTCCAGACTTCGGGCCTTAACAATGAAGCCAAAAAGAGGAAAAGTACCAGAAATAATTTTAGAAATGAAGAAAGAACATCTTCAAAACAGTGCAATTGTGTATTTTTTTTTTTTTATGTCAATGTTCGTTCAAAAACACTCTGACTCGTCTTTTTAATGATGATTTTACCAAAACAGTATTTATGATCCGAAAGGACAAAGAGTACTTGTTTACAGGGAAAACTGGATGTGCTTTCTGTGACACATCGGAAGAGAAGAAGGACGAAAGGCGATAAGGCAGGGCAGCTAGCCAAACAGAGTGTCTTTATATTTGTGTGCCTGCTGTATCTGAAGGGGATGGAAGATGGTGTTGGTCTCGACCACTAACTAATGTGTACAATCAGTCACAGTTTGTGAAGGAAGGAAACACAGGGAAGCATGACCGTATGAGCCTAAGAGAAGGGATTTTTCTGTGTGCATTTTGGTCTTCACCACCTGCAAGTGACTGTCTTAGATGTAAACGGTAACAAAAGACAAAAAAAAGAAAAAAAAATAGTTTTCACTTTGAATCAGTTTGTATATATTTGTCTGGTCGTCGGTTTCAAAGAGATTTGAGAATGTATTTATTAGGAGATTCACCGTGTCTTCACGAATTCAGGACAAAGGACCTGGAACAACAATCGCTCTCCGAGGGTTGGTCAGTTCATCCAGTCGTGTGCTTGAGTGTGATTGAGCACGTGTAAGTCTGCAAGTCTTTTCTTTTTCAAGAAAACAGCCATGATAGTGGATCTGACTGGTTGTTGGGTTCTGAGTTACATTCTGATCACCAGTACCAGTCTAGTCAACAGCACAACAACAAAAGAAAATCAGCTCCATGAATGCTTGGATCAACACCTTCACTAGTTTCTTCTTTTCACTCTTCTCGTGTTTTCTACTCTGCTGCCATGTTGTAGGGATTCTACACATTTTTTTTGTATGGAACAAGATAACACACATTGGTAATGTTTTCATTGATATGTTGGATACTGTAGTACTACAGTAAACATATTTTATCCCTGGAGCTCTCTGTGTGAACATCACTTGACGCTCAAACGTTTACTGTAGATGCAAGTTGTTCTTTCACTAACTCTCCACCAGATGGCGATACATTCATGCACAAAGTCAGATCTTCGTGGGATTGAACACTCTTCATGTAACTTTCAATAGCATAAGTGGATCATCACTGGCAAACAATTGACCACATTTTAGAGACGCAAGTCTTAAACACTTTTTATTTACAGAGATTTTGACACTTCTTTCTTTAGCCTCCACTAGTCCACTTCTCTTTTTTTACACACAAGTACTCGTATTCATTTCTCACTACAGAACATTACTTCTGATGTGACGTTATAGTTAATGGTAAAAAGTATAAGCTTTAAAACATGAAATGAGTTTTTACCTCTCATATCTGAAGTAGTTCAAACAGCTAGTTTGAACTACTTCAGATATGAGAACTACTTCTCAAATGTCAAAAGACATTTGAAACTTTTGGAAATGTCCAAAAAGTTTCAAACTTTTTGGACATTTCCAAAAAGTTTGAAACGGATGCAGAGGTGAAGCTCAACCCACATATGGAGGTCTTACATCCCGGATCACATCTGGACCTGATGAACCCTGCCGCATCTCTCTCTCTCTCGTTACCCACTTTCCTGTCTGATCACTCTCAAATAAATGCCACTACATCCGATAAAATGTTTACCCGATAGAAGCTGCAACAGTACAGAAACATTGATATTTGGACCATCATTGGATTTTGTGTTTACTGCTCTAGGATAGGCAGGAAAGCCCACATTCTTTAAAAATCTCAGAGAAGGGAATCATTAACATTTGCAGTAAATGGTAGCAAGCAGTAAATATTTCCCAGCATCGCAGGACTGAGGTTCCAACCTACATCTCGGCTATGACTGACGTGTTTACTGACTGGGCCTGACATTATGCGATCAGATACAGACACATTGTAACCACATAAAGCTGCCTTAGATCACCAGAGTCTCTCTCTCTCTCTTCTTCCTGCTCCGTTGGAGGACAAGCCCAGACAAGTCCTCTGTCTCTGCCTGCCTCCTGCCTCTCGGCATGGCTCGGTCCATTCCAGACACGCCTGAGCTGCAACAGAGAGTCGTCCCACACAGCAAACATCCAGCCTGAATCCTCCTGCCCTTCAGCCAAAACAAGCAGCACGCCTCACTGCAGATGGCCTCACACTCGCTTACCTGGGGGAGAAAAACCGAAACAACAGTTTGCAGAGGACATGGTTCACAGAGTACAACAGTTTGTATGAGTAGAGCTTACAGATATTTTGACCTAGCACCAACTTGTCACTCAAAACTACAGAAAAAATTCCCCATGTCCCCTGGAGGGCTCCGTACAAAACACCTGGAAATATGTGATTAAAAAAACAAAACAAAAACTGATACAATGTTGCCTTTCGTCTGGCTTAGCTATACTCAAAATGATTTGTTTCATCTTGAGTCAGAAAAAGGCCAGTTTATACCAATAGATTGATCAAGTTACATACACTGGGGGAAAAAAAATTCTCAGAATTTTTAAAGGCTTTATAATCCAAGTAATTTTGATGTTTGTTGTCAGTTCTTCCATTAGTTTCCTAATTTTAGATGCAAATCCTTATCTTACTGAAATCTTCCTCAAGCATTGCCACTTTTTCTGGTGACATTACAACAGAAATAAATCAACTCACGAGAGTGCTGTTGATTACTCACAGATTTGTCCTTCAATTGTGTGTTTTTTTGTTTTGTTTTGTTTTGTTTTTCCAATTGGGAGCTGCTAAAGATCATTGAATTGTTCCTGCTTTTTTTTTTTTTCAGGGTAATCTAATAAGAAATACATCCTGACCTGGAAATGCAGACTTCTTTATCTTGCTTTCACAGATGATACTTTTACTGAAGACAAACTCAGAACTGGCTGGCTGTCTCTGCCATGTCCAAAGCAGGCTAAGTTCAAACACAAAGCTACCAGACAAATGCTGGACCTTGTGTCAAATAGTGCATTTTTATAATACAGTTTGTAAATTCTTGAAACCTTTTTTTTAATTTTATTTGTGAATGCTACAAAGGGGCATTTTAGGTGCTTTCATTTAGACTTCTTCTTTAGAGCACCTTAGATTGATTAAGACCAGTTTGTAAATCACAAAGCTGGTTTTAAACATCTTCATGAATGTGGGTAAAGTGCTTACCTATAGTCAACTAACATCAGAAATAATGGACAATCTGGAGAGCGTACTCTTTTGGTGCCAAGTCTGTTCTCTATTCTTATAAAAGGAGAATATCCACATATATATATTGGCATTATAATGACTGCTAGATGTTTCATTGTAATGTCCACCAGTCAATGAAACTGCGTAATGTTACATCAGTTTCATCCAAGTTTCAAACCCGACTTGTCAGTCAAGTTTGATCCTTTTTATGAACTTAATATTTCTTTGACAGGCAGGATGTTTGAATCTAGAGTTGAGTCTATCCAAAACCACAGACACGTTCCTTTCTGTGTTTCAGTTTCTGTCTCAGGTATTCTTGATTGTTTGCCAGGTATCCGCTTTTTTATGCACCGATGACTCTCTTTTCAAAGCTGATATAATAATGGAGATGCCTCTCATTCTTTATCAAATGCTAAACCAAGAAGAATGAATTATTTTTTACTCTGTAGTCTCCGACTCCAATCCAAAAAAAAATTCACTAAAAATACCACAGTGGAAAGATATTAACCTGAACTCCAAAGTAACAATCTTTTGAGCTATTCTAGAACTTCATGTGAGTGTTATGAACTAAGAGGATTTAAACCTATCTGGACATTTTTTCCCACTACCACTTCAAAAACATTTACTTAACGATTGTGATAAATTTAACTGAAAGTAATTAAAAAGATCAATCAGGCAATCAGGATCTAGTGACGGTTCGATGTCTACCTCCTCAGTGCCGTCTGACTCTGAAGTGGACAATTTCCTTGCAGAGATAATAAAACCCCACTTCCTCTTTCTTTACATTTAAGTTGAGTCATTAAAAATTAACTTTGATGTTTGAAGGGTGATTCACAAAGTCTTACCGTTCAAAAGGAAAACCCTTTGAAACCGAGCGATGATTTGTGGTTGTCTGTTGCCATGCCGATAAACAACATCCTTTGAGTGAGTAACAAAGACTAAGACGGGGGTGGGGGTGTGGTGGTCTTTGTGTGGAGGCAGGAAGGTGTAACCTGTTGTAAATAAGAAAGAGCAGAGTTCCTATCCACAGTTTATAGATCATGTGGGAGGTATGAGCCTTCACAGATGTGCTTAGTTTGCAGCGTGTCACGCTTTGACTTGTTGCTGTGCTGCTAACGCTGCCCGCCTTGGAGACCGCCATATGGAGCTGCTGCTCATGTCGAGACTTGCCCAGGAGCTCTCGCCTGACTGCACCACTTACTGGGGCAAGCAGGGAGTTGATTAGAGGGTGGTCACCACAACCCTACTTAAACCTGGAATAGCATCAACTACGGAAAAAGACAGACATGATTAATAATAAAAATCACAGCAAATCACAAAAACAAACAAAAAAATCCGTAGAAGATGGAGAAGCACCAAGATCCCAAACAGCAACTAGAGAAGTTACGCAAAATCAAGGTCTCGATGGCCATCAGTGAGGAAGGCTTTTGAAGTATCCATCGATCCATCATCCGAATATGATGCTGGTGCCTATATCCAGAGGTTATTGGGGAAATAACCTGTCAGTATGGACAGGTCAGGCAACACAGAGACAGACTGGACAAACAACCGCACACACACACATGCACGCACCCAAACCTGATGAGAGTTTAGAAATACCAATTAACTAAACAGTCATGTGTCTCCCTGGTTCAACACACTTGAATCCAACAGGTGAATCACCTCCTCGATGCAGTCAGGTTCTCCAGAGTCCTGCTAGCGACCTCATTATTTGACTCAGGTGTATTGAAGTTGAGACGCATCTAAAAGTTGCAGGAGAGCGGCCCTCGAGGCCTGGAGTTGCCCACCCCCGGTCTAATTCAATGTCAGTCAAAGATAGGCTGTGTGTCTTTTTATACAGTGTGTGTATTTATCTGTGCTAGCTGCACATACTGTAAATCTTAATTTTATTAGCCTGCCATGAAAAATTAATAAATTGCATTGCGCTACACAATGAAGGTCTGAACTTGGTTCAGACTTTCTATAGAAGTCTTTGTCACTTGGGCCGCGTCCTTGGTAGTGAGATCCTGACCCTGGTTGGAGTAGGATTATTTGAGTATGTGTGTGTATGTAATACTACCACTGTGCGCACACTGTATGTCGTCTGTCCACTCAAGCTCTTCCACCCATCGGCCCGGATTCCAGCGGACCTCCCTGCTCGGGAGCTTGAGGGGGTGTTGAGGTTGGAGAGCAGGCTTTGAAGGAGGCTCCAGTGACTCATTACCCAACAATCCACCCGGTCGTCATGTCCTCTACACCCTCCAAACATCTTCCCAGCTCCACGTCAGTCCCCTTGCTTCTTGTCCTTTGGCTCGGGTAGCTGACACACACACACACGCGCACACACACACGCGTGCGCACCTACGTTCACAGTTGGTTGACAGAAGAAAAGAGGCTCTGTTTTTGGAAGCTCCATCTATGCGTGCACATTCATGTGTGCTGTCATGAACTAGGCATGTCGGCGTCATGTGAAATAAATTTCATTTGACTCTGCTGTGTTTCGTTCCCTCGTTTCCTTTGGGGGGATTTCAGGAAGGCCGCACCAACATCTCACACAAGATAAATCCCAATCCTGAACTTCCTGCAAAGAGCAAAGGAGACAAGCCGCAATGGCACAGAGGCAGATTGTACGCTGGGCTCTCGTTTAATGTCGTTTCAAATTAGTCTGAAGATGGACGAAAAGCCTGCAGCCTTTTTCTGATGTATAAAATGTGAAACGTAAAACAGAGGATAGAAGGAAGCATGTCATTGAACCTGTCCAGAGAAGGGTACAATGTTATGTTGTTGTTGTAATTCAGACCTCAACTAAATGGATTTATTTAAAAAAATAAAATAATAATAATAATAATAATAATAATAATAATAATAATAATAACTTTACATTTTTACTAATTCTAAAAACAGAAACTCTGTATGTCAACATATCTACAGTCATATTCAACTTAGACTACTTTGTCAGGCTAAAACTGAAATTGAAAATAGCAAGTTAGCAACCTAGTGGCTTAAATCAGGGATAAAACATCATTTTATTAAGCCCACAGTTCTGCATTAAAATGTGGGCTTAATAAAATGTAATATTTTAATCTTAAATATAGTCGTAAGATCAAACTTGTCAGAAACAAAGGCTTGAACACATCAGTCTATAATTAATTTATGTAGTGTGCTTCACTTACTGAGCTGAGTTGCTTAAATATATTAATATTCTAATTTACTGAACATGACTACATCTTTCTGGATTATTTCTAAACATTTTGATATCTAGCTGATACGTTTGTTTTTCTGAAGTGTGTTTTAAGTGAGGTTTCGAACTTGATTTATGCTGACCTCCTGTGAATCTGCCGCCTTTGTGGCAGAAGGTTGTTCCTGTGCTCATTATCAGGGCCGGGTGTGAACACAGAGGAGCTTTGTGAGCGGCACAGCTATTTGGGAAAGACCCTTGAGACATGAAGAACAAGTCTTCCTCGTTTTTCATCCTTAAGCTTTCCTGTTTCCACCTGCTGCAGGGGAATTTATTTGAAACAGAAACTAACAGCTTATGTCGCCATAAATTCTTAAACTATAACTCAGCTGTATATATTGTGGGTCTTTAGCTTCCTGGTAAAACCAGAGTCTTTGTTTTGTGCTATTTGCTTTGTACAGAAGGTCTGGGCTCTCGGCTATTGGAAAAACGATTGCTTCCTGGAGGCTCGGACACTGTTGAAGTTTGAAACTTCACTCAATCGCTAACATTTGTCTTTGATGTGATGTATGCACCAGTTTGATGCCATGAAGCTTGCAGGAAATTGTCTGTGCTGTAAACATCCCTCACTGACTGAGAAGAGAGAAGTGCGGAGCCAATCGAGGCGACTGTTAAAGTTAATTCTATACTTTAAAGGTACACGAAACGAACGTCTTCGTTCGCTTCCTCCTCTGCCACTGCTAAAACTTCAAGCAGACTACAAAACAAAGCAGAAAACTAATGTCATCATTCATAACTTCTTCTTCTTTATGTCGATTGGCCCGGTAGAAAGTCAATCTAAGTGAATGGGAGAAAACCCAGATTGAGCTGTGAAGCCAGATTTGAATCAAACACAGCTGCATAGGAAGGCGATCGATGGCCAGGTTAGGACTTTACCAGAATGAATCCTTAGTAAGGTGATGAGGAACCAGGAGAGCTCTTGGGGAAAACATTTGAACGACATAAAACTATACTCAGGTCCTAGATTGAACCACTGACTTGAATGAAAGAACATAAAAATATAAAACTGGGAGTTTTATATTTGATCGGTTTCCTGTCGTTCAACCCTTCCGTTCTCTCCACCCTTTAAAGATCAACCTACGCAGAGTGAAGGTATCCAACCTCATAGACCCAACAGGCAGTGATTAAATACTCTACTCTCATCTCTATTACCAAGAGAGCCCTGTGAGTTCTTCTGAGACTGATGGAGACATTTGTTGTTTCAATAATGTGCTGTGGAAGTGATCATAGAGTCGGTTACCAGGCGGTGAGACAGAACAGCGGATGTGGGAATGCTGGAATGCGTTGTGTGAAAAGCTGCTCTCTTATGGAGGGACTGTCCCACTTCCTACACTCCGTCTTGTTTTCCCATTAAACCGAGAATTACTTTCACAGACATTTGGAACTGATGTGGTTTAAAACATACGTTTACCCAAAGGTTTAACCTGAGAACTGAGACATTTTGGAAACATTATGACATGTGATAGAACGTTCCTGATGTTTTCATTCATTTATAGTGTATTTAATAATTTATATTATAACTTTTCTCAAGGTCTGAGCATGCAGAGGAAAGGATCACTGGCAATTCCTCTTTCTCCCAGGGCATCCAGAGCTGAAGGTATTTTCTTATGTTGTATTTTGTACATATTCTGTATTCTGTGCACATCTCATCCCATAACTTTCCTCTATAGGATTTGTGGCTTTGGGCTGGGTATGGCCGGGAAAGAAGGTGGATTTTCATTGTGTTTAACCATTTTTGTGTTGTTAGGCCATACTTTTTGAATCTTTGTACCGTATTCTATCATGAACTATCAGATTTATTTTCAGCTGTCTGTTAAAAGAAGAGCAAGCCCACAGCATCACAGGTCATCCACTGCTCCAAGTTGGTATGAATTCCAACATATTAATTGTTGTCTGTTCTAAGACAGCAGACGTCTGCGCAACCACGAGGAAATAGGAAGTCATGTGTCTCTAATTAAAAGTACCCGGACACTATGATCAATTGTTTGCCTTAAATAATAAACCCAAATTCAATGTTGAACTTTTTGAAATTTTTCAGGAAAACGTATTGCTGCTATTGGAATGATTTTTTTGTAATTATTATTATTATTAAAAATTTTTTTGTACGTTTCAAGGTCCTTTGTACACATTTTTAACAGCACATCTTTGAACGTATTTCGTAGGCTACAAGCGACATTACTGAACGGATTCACTCTTATTCTTTGTAAATAAAAAATGTTTGAACAACTTATCTATAATCTGTTACCTTAATTTAAAAGAAATGTTAACCTAATTTCCATTTGGGATTGAAGTATTTCGTAATTGAATTGAATTGATGATAATTTAATGGCCTTTTTCAGTAAAAAGCAGCATGTGGACTGTCTCAAACTAGCTGTCAGTGTTAACTTCAGGAAGATATTTCTCTTCAGCAAAGGCCAATTTTATGACTGGAACCCATTTGACTGATTGCTGATGAAGGGTGCAGGACCCCTGATGATGATCTGATAACTCCTGGGAAGCTGCTTTCCCAGCTGTTACACCGGACGATTCCTCAATCCATTTTTCTCTTCTCAGCAAACTCATCCACTTCTCCCGGTTAATAATTTTACTCTCTGTGCTGGAATGTTTCCATCCCTTAATGCGCCCATTTATCTTTTCTCTTCCATCCGCCCGACCTCATGCAATATCTGCTCTGAACTCATTTCCTCTCACTCTGATAACGGCTCTGCACCCAGGGTCATCATTACAGGTTATTACAGCCATTTGTTTCACCTGAAGGGTTTTGTCAGGCCAAGTTGATCAGGTTGCTTGCCTCATTAGTTGGATTGGAAATTTGATTCTCCGTACAATAACTCGCAATCTGCCAGTGTTTAGTTTCACCGGCATTTTGGGGTTCATATAACACTAATCGTGGCCCCGCAGTGATTTGAATCGAACTTATCTGCAGGCTTTGCATCAGACCAGACAGGGTCTGGTGTGGTTATTTCTTCTCACACCCACTCAGACAGGTGCTTGTAACTCAACCTCCCCTCTGGAGCCGAGGCTGTGATCTCAGAGCAGATCCAGACCTGAACTCCAGCTGCTGCAGTCTGCCTCTGTGAGCCACAACGCTCTGTGAACATGCTGAAGGATGACTTCATCTAAATGAAACCACAGACTCAAGTCTGGCTAAAGATTTCTGTGTCTGTATGTGGTGTGTGTAGAGTACTCACAAACTACTGAAACGTATTTTCAGTTACAAAGAAACATAATGGGGGATTTTGGTAAAAACTAAACTTTTAATACCCTATTAAATCAGAATTACACTGTTTTTGCTCTTATTTTTCTTTCTCATTGAAAGAAGTCTTTCCTGGATCCCTGCATTATTTGCTCTATCAAGGGAAACACAGAAGTCTTGAACCAGAAGTACTTCAATACAGAAGAAAAACAATAGGTCACAGAGTTGAAGGCAGCATGGGTTCACTGAACATAACCCATAATTAGAAGTTAAAATTATCCTGTAACAATTATGGATACTAACTAAAAAATAGAAAGCTGCGTTGTGTTGTGAAAAATCTAAGTTTTCAGTTTTGTTTTTTCTTGAGATGCATCTTTTAAACAAAGGCTTACATAGCTCAGCAAGACGATGCCAACTTGCATATTCTGAATGCTTTCCTGCACCATCACTCTATGGTTAAAGTGTCTACCAGCTAAAAATGCTAACTCCAAACAAAAGGAAGGACAAAACAAATCCGACGGTGAATAGCTTTAATCTGGCATCTTCGGCGTCGCTATCCACTTTTCAGCCTTCGAAATGTACAATAAAAACAATCGGAAACATTCTCTCAAAGTCCAATTCAAAAAGCTGAATTTTGTTATGGACTTACTGAGGCCATAACGTTGATCACTGACACTGATCTCTCCTGACTTCCTGCTTCCCGGGGCCACAGAACAGCACGAGGAGCTCGTTCGTCCGCGGCCCTCCACCCCCTACGCCACGTAGACATTCCTGACAGCGTCTCCTATCCATGGCTGAGGCTTCAGTCCTGACAGCTGGCTCCGAGGCAACATGACCCCCACTCACCAGGGTGACCCCCGGGCAGTATTTTGTACACACTGTGTGTCTGCTGCTTGTGTAACGCACTGATCTCTATCAGATATACACATGGCTTAGATAAAAGTAGGTGTTAAACTGAAAAGAGTTTACTTTTAAAGTGGTGTGAACTGATTCAGTGTAAAGAAAACCCGTCGCTTTATTTTAGTCATACGGGATATACTAAGGAACGTCATACAGGGTGCATAGAAATTAAGTTTATTGAATCAGATTAGACATTTTTAGAGGAAATCAGTCAAACATACTTAAAATATAGTTTGTCATTTGTAGTACAGTTTGCTATGATCAGTTTTTGGCAATGTTTTGTTATTTTTTCTGTAAGTTAGGATACAATCAAGATAACCTTCCAGAAACAAGCTCACATGCCTCTGGAGACATCATCGTAAAGACATGATGTCGTAGTCTGTTTAGTTTGTAAATTTGTGTTTTACTTAGGTCGCTCTTTACTTTATTTCTTCAAAGTTGTTTGCTAAATTTCGTGCATTTATGCAGGAAAGCATTTGAACTGTATGTGAGAACACTGCGTAGATCTCAGATAGCTTTGGTGTCAATAAAATGTAAGGAAAAATCCTGTCCAAATGAAGCCAATTAAGTCAAATGAAGGCTCAAACAAGCCTGACTCATCAGTCACTATGTTTACAAAAGTCACCTGATTAACTTGATTCTTGCAGCTCTTTTGATGCTAATTGTACAAAATTAGCAGTTTGTTTCCTTTCGAAAATTAATTTTTTTTTAGTTTTTTTTTAGCTTTTGTTACTTTCAGTCATGGGCGTAGGTTTGGGTAGGGACGGTAGGGACATGTCCCTACCAATATTCACGGGATATGAAAAAGTCCCGACCAATTTTTGCCATATTGGCTCAAAGAACGTGGATCTACGATCTTTGATTAGCAGCAACAGGCGGTGCGCGGAACGGAAGCTTCTTAGTTTGACATTTATTACATTAGGTGCTTGCAGTGCTTGGCCAAGGTTTGTACATCGATCCGAAGCCCCAACAAGTCAGCTGGAGAAAGGTTTTAAGATGTATGCCTCGTTATACATTCACTGACACGAAGGTGAGTTTTACTTAAACTTTGTGGCTAACATTAACGTTAGCTTATGCTAGTAGGCAATATTCTCGGACATTGTTCTTGTAAAGTGTGCTATTTAAGTATCTAAACATTTTAAACGTTTTATTACCTTTGCATGTTTCTTGTGAAGAGCTCAGCTAGGACGGTGTTTACAGCAGGATGTACAGGCGGATCAGTTGCTCGGCTGTCTGGCTCTGGTCTGCTCTCTCGTTCCCATAAACTCTTTCAGGCTGAATATAGGTCCCCACCAAAACTTAGACCGAACCTACGCCCTTGCTTTCAGTGTTCATTTGTTCCCAACCCCCCCCCCCCCCCCGGCCCCCAACCCACCCAAAACAAAACCACACCCA
>NW_015113748.1:89189-91417 GCF_001443285.1 Poecilia latipinna
CCCTACCACACACACACACACACACACACACACGCACGCACGCAGTATTTTCATTGGAATTTATTTTCTCGCCGTTGTCAGCTGCTGCTGAGAAAACACTTTGAAAATTTTGATGTCATAGTTGCGCATGTGACGCGACATTCAGGCTCCGGTGTTGCTGAAATTCCTGGGGTTTGCCCCAATGATTGCGAATGAATGGAGGCACAGAGATAACGATGAGTGCACGAGGAATTTTCTCCTTGTGATTCCGCAGTGAGGAGAAAACAAACATGGTTGTCATGCCCACAGACAAATGTGACTGCTCTTTTGTGGTTACGATGAACGGAGAATATTTGTTCATTTTATCCCCAATGAGTGCTGGTTTCATGGACAGCATGGCTCAGCACCCAGGGTGCCGTTTTGTCTAGGGGACCACAAGCATTTTGGGAAGAAAAAAAGTTAGCTTTCTTTAAAACACAAACTGTTATTTTACGTTTTTTTTTTTTTTTTTTTTTTTAAAAAAAAACCCTAAATTTTATTTTTTTTTTCCCTAAGAAACCAAATTTTNGATTTTTGGGAAAAAAAAAAGTTGTTTTTTTTAAAAACAAAACTTTTTTTTTTCTTTTTTTTTTTTTTTTTTTTTTTTAAAACACAAACCTGAAATCTAATCTCTTTCTGCCTCATGAACACAATATTGTGCTTAAAAATGTAAAGACTAAAAAATGTTTACACAGACATGTAAGCTGTATCACATAACATTAATATTGAATTATATTTTCAATTAGATGGAAAAAAAAAGCTTGCTTTGAACTTTATTTTGCTTGTCTAAAGCAAAAAAAAAAAGGCAGGCTTTAAATCAATTATATATTTTTCATTAACCAATGGTTATAATGACAGAATAACCTATTCTGTTTCATAGCATATGATTAAAAGTTAGTGTGTTTTGCGGAAAAGTATCTATGTTCGAAGTGAGGCCACAGGCAGTACTCAACCAGGGAACCATTCATGCTGTTCACAATTTCCAGAAATTTCCAACAGTGATACCCATTTCTTAAATTAAGAAATGGGAATCACTGTTGTGTAGAAAGTTTGAGTTTTGGCCCAAATCAAGAAGTCAAGAAGTTTGGTTTCCTCTGAAAAGCTGGTGAGTCAGACCCAGCTGCAGTGTTGGGTCTGGCAACCCAACTCTACAGCTATGACCCGAGGAGGGTGCGTCCAACTCAGGTAAATTCTCAGGCGTTTGCTCACCTGAGTCATGCCTCGCACTCGGCATACTTACAGAAACGTATTCAAGTAAACCAAGCCCATGAATAGCACCTCTCTTAGATAACATCATTCCTGAGGATTGACAAAGCGGTGCATTAACGTCGGCCTTTTCAGCTTGTTGTAACGTCTGAAGCTCTCTTATGTCACTGGGCTGTTAACACGACCCTCATCCTGAAGAGGCTGTTTGTAATTAGAGCATCCGCTGAGGCCTTGCTTTACATCCTCCTCTGTTTGGGTTTAGAAGGCTTCTATTTACACAAGGCCTTAGTGTTGTGTCCTATTGGCGTCAGATTAAACTCTGACTGGAAGAGCGAGTTAGGAAACAGCTCAGTTCAAAAGCAACTCAAAGATTAGAGGTTTTTACACTGTAAGGAAAGGGCTTACGGGAAACAGAAAGAAGCCATCATCATCATCACACAGGAATGAGTCATGATGCACACCTGGAAAAACTTGTGAGGGAAGTGAGTTAGTGTGAAGATTTTGTCAAGATCTGGATGAGCTCTAAATTGGAGCTGTTTCTGAGAGAAAATGCTTTTTAAAGGCTTTAAAAGACAAGAATTTTGTAGATTTTACAGCCTGAGCTGCTGATTTTACAATCCGCTAACAGGTTATTAGAGCTTTTCATGTTATTGTTTGCTATGTTGTTTCTTACAGGAGGGAAGGTTGGCAAACTGTAAATATTTTTATTATATTTGACAATTTACATTTCATGTGTTCATATGAGAATTGTTCATTTTCACTCCATTAAAACAGAAATTAATCCCTGAACTACAACAGTTACCAAAGTTTTATGAAAAACTAAGAAAAACCTTCTGAAGACCTTGACAAATATTAATATGGACTGTTTTTAAAAACAGTCCAAAGTGCATGGGTACTTGGAGGCAAAGCATGAAGAATAGATTACCATTTTAAAACTCATAAAAAAAAAAAAAAAAAAAAAAAAAATAAAAATAATAAAAAAAAAAAAATAATAAAAAATATTA
>NW_015113748.1:96609-98028 GCF_001443285.1 Poecilia latipinna
AAAAACCCCCCAAACACCTGGTAAACCCCCTTTTGTTTAAAAAAAAGAGGAAAAAAAAAAAAAAAAAAAAAAAAAAAAAGCTAAAAAACGCAAAGACCAATTCACTGGAAATAAAACAAAAAAACAGGCTAAAACCAAAACTCTGTGACAAAAGATTCAAAGGCTGAGTCTACCATTTGGATCAAGCAATACCAATAGAGGCTTTTCAAAAGGATAGAGGATATATACTGCTGCTGACTGGTGGATCATGCTGACTGAGTCCCAGTCAGATGCTAACATGCTAATGTCTGAAAACAATGTCTCTTTTAGCAAAAATGTTTTCTCTGTCACATACAAAAAGAATTAGCTTTGCTAATGCTGCCTTTTTTATTTTCCTAAATCCAAAAACCACCTTTATGTATAGCATCATGTCTAAAAATAGGGAATAAATATGGTCTAAAAATCAACTTATTTTTCCATTTAAAAGTAAGTTTTGGACGGACCGTGTTATATAATAAATCCTGGGGAATAAACCGACCTGCATACATAATGACAGAGACTTCCCATTCAAAAGAAATTAAAAATGCAGCTTTTTATTTTTATTATTGTTTAAATCTTTGGTTTAATCTTGGAGAAGAAGGTTCTGATTCATGCCGGCCTGTCCTAATTGTCTAAAATCCATCAAAGTAACATGTAACAAGTAAACGTGAGAAGAAAATGACCGTTTATGTTTTATTTGATAGTTTTCTCAATTTTTCAAAAGCATAAAGGCCAACCACTCCTTTAAGCAATATACACCTTGCTCAGGATTAATGAGTTACTTCTGTCAGGGACAAGATAAGAAGAGATACTGAGTGGGAGTGCTGTTGAAATTATCCGGATGATGAAAGAACTTGAAACATGTTTCTTCCAGCCGTCGCCACCCTGCCTCTTCTTATCAGCGCGGGTCTTCTGTTTGCTATAACTGGCCCCTGAATGACACATTCTCTCCTGCTCTCGCCTTCTTAAAGGGAAAAAAATAAAATAAAATCCCAGAATGCTGTCCGAAGATGTCAGACCTTCCATTCCACATTGTGAACGTTGCGCTGCTGTAATGACAAACCATGGCCAAATGCCAGGACAGAAGCCTGAAACCAGAGAAGGAGATCTTGTGTGAGTTTCTCTGCATAGTGGCAAGAAAACCTTACAGTGTGTAATATGGAGAGATGTAGAGTAGATTGGAATAACTGTTTCCGATATGTTTTAGAGTCAAATGTTCAGAACCAGAAGGATTTATTTAACAACAGCCCCCATGGTGGGTCAACTAAGAGCTCTGGTGATGTAGAGGGGTGAAAAACTTGTCAATAGTAAATTAAAACAATAAGTAAGAAAATAGGCACCCCAACATATTTTTTATTTTTGTATCTTTAATTTCTCATTGTACTAAGTTCTTTAGTGTCA
>NW_015113748.1:101934-126347 GCF_001443285.1 Poecilia latipinna
AAAATTAATATGGTTTAGAGAAGTGAAAGTTATTTGTGAATTAATTTTGTAATTTGATAGAATTCATAATGCTAAATGGAGCATGTTAAAAGAATGTGGTTTGGTTTAAAGATATATTACAGTAATTTTTGATGTAATGAAGTTAATGGTTCTCTACCTGAAGTATGTGATACCTGAAGTATGTTGTATATGAAGAGTGTTTATAACACACAAGAAGAATAAATCTTCCGGTTGAATGTGAAGGAAGCTCAACGTGTGTGTCTCGTCTTTCTCATACCACAGCATCACACGTCGAGGGAAGATCATCTAATACATTACCCTCAGCCATCCTAGGTTGCAGGGTAACGGTGACATAAAAAAAAACCCAGTTTGCCCTTTGGATCAGAGGCTAACGGTGCAAATTTAAACATGTTTGCGTGCGTGTGAGTGTGTGTGTGAGTGTGTAAGATTAACGTGGTGCCAATTTGTGAAGCAGTATTTTTGGATGGAAAGAGGGCCCATCCGCTTCTGTAATACTCCACAGATCAAGGCTTCGATGCATTCATTGTAGCATGACACCACTTCAAAGCTTTGCTCATGGATAGGATCTGACGGTGGGAGGGGGGAATCCTACGATATGTTTCATTATTCCTGGCTAACGATCTGACTCCGTGTCACCTCTGACCTCTGAATGCGTGTGCTCATAACACACTTTCTCCTCCATATTGGATCCTTAGCTGCAGATATTTGGGTGCAGAAGGACAGGTCTGACTGAAGTGCTGGAATAAATTCACCTCATTTTGAAATGGCTGCTTAGAATCATAAAATATTTTCTTTATTTAATGTTTCTCTCATATTGTGTGCCAATTTGTGTAACAGTCTTATAGGAACTTTAGCTGTTGCTCATCCTTTGTTTGCTTTGTGTTTCTAAATCCCACTGGAAGGGAGACGGACTCCCGTGGTTAATAGTTTTCTGAAGCTTTTAAGACTTTTCTTCTGGTGGGTTTTTTATTTGACCGTTTTATCGGTTTGGCTGTTTATCTTACCACCTGTGAAACATTAAGTCATAAAAAGGTTAAACAACAAGAAATGTCCAATGTACTGTATACAACACAGATGATTTAGTCATTAGCAAAGATGCATGCCACACAAAATACAATTGATTTCAATTTATTTTACCGAATCTGAAATTTTTTTTTTACATACGATACTTTGACAGAACATTAAATACCATTTTGAGTATCAACAAGGTGATTTGTCTCAAGGTACTAACAATCCTACTTGGTGAAATCTGGATTGAAACTCTTAAATATCACTATTGTCCTGTTGGCTATGAATTGTTGAATGTAGAAATGGTTTAACCTCATTCATTAGAGGAAGTAAATTTGTTTGTTCAAAGGATTAAAGTGAATTTTTGGGAATCAGGTAATATCCGGCAAAATAAAGTCTAGATAAACTGAGACACTAATTTTCAGGTCAAATTGTAACGACTAAAGTCAGTATAAAGCTATGCTCATTTTATGGCCAGATGATCAGGTACCATTGTTGTAAACTGAATACAACCCAAGTAGCTTTTCAAATTACTTTATCCTGCAGTTTATCACTAAACAGTTCCATCCTCCCAACAATTTAAAAACCTTCGTTCACCATTTCTATCAGAAAAACCCCTGAATATCGTCTTGGACACAATAAGGTCTCAGAACAGCAATCTTTAGTAGCGCACCAAGAAAAAACACAAATTCTTTTGATGATTTTAATTTTCAGATACGCTCATTTTATACTTCCATTATCAGATTGTACCAGGAGCCATAAAGGTCACCACAACCTTGTAAACAGGTGTGTGCAGTGACACCACCGAGTCTTCAAAGTATCCGTTGATGCCGACTGAACTTGCTATCAGTCATGACTCAGGCCCCAAACCCTCCCAGTGACAATAAAAGGTCACATTCCACTTGACGCCGGAGCGGAAGAGGGACTTCCCTGTCCTCCACTCCCTTTTTACGGTTGCATGTGAGGCATTTAAGAAATGGTGCTGGTGAAAGGTATCTGTGCATGTCAGGCGCTTTTTTTTTTTTTTTTTCCTTGAATCATGCTGGTCTAAACATTAACAGACCTTAAGAAAACATTTTCAAAGTTAAAAAAATAAAAACAGTTAGGAGGGAATTATGGCAAAAGCAAATAGATATTTATTTAAATAAACACATTTAAGCAGAAAATAATTTAAACACAAGCAGTTTTACCAGTAACACCATAGATCCTGGAAACAAAAATAAATTAACATGATTTCAGGCGCCATTTCTCTATGAAGAGTAAACATGAAATAGTTCTGACAGTTCAGTCCACTTTGAGCTTGTAAAAGTTCGTGTGTCGATTTGGATCAGTTGTCCCGTCTCCGAGGGAGCTCAGTCCCGAACAGTCCTTCATCTCTGGACCGGATGACCAAGGCTACCGTTGATCCATTTTCCCATTTTTCTCAAGGGTCCCTGTAGACTCTAGAGGGATTTTCTTGGGGGGGGGGAAAAAAAAAGCGTTAGAAGTTTGCGCTTGAAGCAGTCCCCCCCTCCATAATCATATTTACATTCATATACAGGGTGATCCAGCATCCTGGATCGTATCTCACCATATTTGGAGCAGTTCCGATCCTGCGCCTTGGAGCGGTTCAAGGCGCCCTGGCCATGCGCCTCTCCTGTCCGGGCGATGCGCTCTCGTCCTGCCGTGTCTTGAAGTCCTGGACGGCTTCTCTGTTCTGGTAACTAATCAGGGCCAGGGTGATCTCCGCGTGCCAGCAGGCTTGCTCCGCGGAGTGCCGGAAGTCGATCTCTTTGTCATCTTTGGTAACGATGGTGAAATACATGAACTTGTCGGTGCGCTCCACACAGTCCACCTTCTTTATGGACTGCAGCTTGAGTTCTTTGACCTTGGAGCGCTTTACGTCCGCGTAAATGTTGAGGCTGTCCTTGGTCAGGACGCACGTCTTTTTCTTCCAGAACTGGAGGAAGCTGTCGCTCCTCTTCTCCAGGTCTCCCTCAATGATGATTTCCTCCGCTGGCATTTTCATTGTTTTTTTGTCAAAAAAAACAAAAGGGGAACTGAGCGTACTCCTCCTTTGCGTTTCCGTCCGCAGACTCCGAAGAAGGAGCTTCTCTACAGCTATCGTAGTAATCCAGAATGTGGCTGTGAATGAAGCAGGCTACCAGGGTTTTAATAGTCTCAACCCCTCCCTCTTGACGTCAGCTGCTGTTTGAGAATGCAGCTGCCAGTGGAGTAATTCAAGGCTGAGTGTGGGCGGAAGCTGTGGCGCATGCAGGTGGGGGAGGAAGAGGACCTAATTGCGCTGCCGACATGTTAATTTGTAATCCACGTCCCACTGTGGAGTTTGTCCAAATATTTGCCCATTCTGTAGGGATCACCAGATGTGCACATTCACACGAATCTTGGGAATGTATAAAAGATGATAAAAGCTGTAAAAAAAAAAAAAAAAAAATTGCAGTTAAATCAGATCAAAATATTATGACTACCTGCCAGAAGCGTTCGTTTTGTGACCGTCTGCCTTCACTTCATCTGAACTTGACTTGCACGTTTTTAATCCATATGGTTTGATATGATGTTGGCCCATCATTTGTGGCAATAACAGCTTGTTGACTTCTTTGGGAAGCTTTAAGAATGTGTATTGGATTTTGGACCATTTCTTTTTCTTTTTTTTTTTTTTACGAAATGCATTTGTGAGATTAGACACTGATGTTGGACGAGACGGGCTGGCTCAGAGTCTCTGCTAACATGAATCCTAAAGGTTTTTGAGGCAAGACGGGTAAAGTTTTTCCTCGCCAGACCTGCTCATCCATGTGTCATGTTGGAACAGGAATGAGCCATAACCTAACACTTACATAAACTGAAATGTCTGGGGACACTGAAACATCAACAACATGTGCATGTGGAAGACAACTGGAGATAAAACAAACAAAACAAAAATAAATATTAATTAAAACAACTTTGTTCCAAATTGCTATGGTGTACATAGC
The DNA here is from genome assembly GCF_001443285.1 of Poecilia latipinna. Classification (NCBI taxonomy): domain Eukaryota; kingdom Metazoa; phylum Chordata; class Actinopteri; order Cyprinodontiformes; family Poeciliidae; genus Poecilia; species Poecilia latipinna. The sequence continues at coordinate 105,933 of NW_015113748.1, forward strand.
ATAACATAGCTTAGCTTCAAGTCTCCTTTACGACAGCATTTCTTTTTCCAGCACATCAGCTTTGAAGATAAAATATCCACTTGCAAAGACTAATGGTCGCCAATTAATAAACAGCCTTACTTTATTAGTTTGCCAATTAGGTTTCCATGTTACCAAGCAACCTTTTTTTTTTGTTTTATAGCAACTTAATATGAAAAAAAGCTACAGGTTGTAAAACAATTTAAAATGAATCGAAGCTTATTAATCTGTTTATTTGTAGGGACCACTTGTTTATTTGAAGTAATAAAGTTGCAATGCTAGGGCCATAGGGAGTTTACTGGAGCAAAGGTTCTTCCCTAATTTGGTTTTGAAAATATCCTGACCAACCTGTGAAATACTAGATAATCAGGAATTTCTGCTTATTTTTAATTACAGAGCCCTAAATGTCAGAAAGTAAAGTCAAATCAACTTTAAATGGCCAAATATTTATATAAGTTATTTCATCAAGATAAGTAAATCTGTCGAGACAAACTTAAATCTGGACATAGAGCTGGTCTTAAGGTCAGACCTTTTCATTAAGCAGAATCTCAAAGGATGAGAGAATCCAAAGATTCTTATGGATTTTACAAGTTTCTTCTCATTTAGATAAAATCATAGTGAAAAAACGAAACAGTGAAGCGGAAGCCATACGAACGAACTTCGATATCACTCCTGAGGTGTGGCTCCTCTCTTATCTTCCTGACATCCGCTGTGCGCTCCTTTAACGGCTCCTGACCTGCCGGTCAGCTGACTGACTCAGTCCCGGCTCTTCATGGTCGTTCATTCAGGAGTCTAGTCGATAGGAAGCGTCGTCTTGACCTGAAATCCGCGGGGTCTTGTTTGGTTTCAGTCAAAATACACACTAACAAATAAATCTGATGTTCTTTAAAGGTTTAACACATTTTTGCATCTTGTAATGCTTCCACAATAAAGAATGATTTATTCTTTTAATTATTATTATTTAAAGGCATTGTGCACATCTTAACTGAATAAGATAAATGTTCTTTTGAATTTGATCAAATTACGAAACACTTTACAAAGAGCAGGAGACAATCAAATAGACGTATGAGGTAACCATCCCGCTAACTTCTTTCACCTCTTGACTTTTATTGGAAAGACTTGCTTTGCTCTAAATTTTGAAGTTGTTTTATGATTTCACTTTTTATCTGTGTGAGCTGAAAGCCGGGAAATTGTGCACTTGCACAACGCTGCCCTTCACACAGCCACATCTTTTGGGATCAAAAGCAGTTGCAGACAAAACCACAGCGAACCATCTTAAGTATCTCTATCCCTGAACCTGTGGTGACACTGGAGCAGGATGTGGTGGTCCGAGCTCCACTCTGACCTCAAAGGAGACAAAAGCACATGTGTGCAGAGGGCCCCCCCGACGGCCTGCTTGGCTTCTGCTGAGTGAAAAGGCACCGCCGCCTCCTCACCGCCTTCCTTTCTCCTCGCTTTGTTTCTGGGACTTTTCTCTCTGTTTGTTATCTGGTGGTGTTTGCCTGAGGTGAAGTGTGTATGTTTGAGCTTTTGTTTGCGCGAGTTTTGAGGCGGAAGCTCACGGACATGCCCAGGCGATGACTCAGAATTGCCTGGGAAGTTTGGAGGGGTTTTGCTTGCCAAAGGAGGGTCAGGTGGTGGTGTGTCTGTGAATGTATGATATTGATTATTGATTATAGCTTGAGTTTTTTTTTTCTGTTTTAGAGAATCCGTCAACAGGAAACGGTTAACGGAATAAAGAGGAAACAAAGGCTGGTTATTCACATGTTAATATTTTGCGTAGTGCTCGTGTGTGCCAATAGGAGAGCATTACGTCTTCTCCCACATTTGTCCAGATTGAAGCAGAGAGAGGAATCTTCCACCACCCCGTCTTTATAGGAGGGCTTGAACTCAACCTGGGTCGTCTCTAACTCACCTGTCTGGGAATTTACATGACCATGAAAGCAAGGGCTGCGACAGACTAGCGACCTGTCCAGAGTGACCCCGCCTCTCGCCCGGAACGTTAGCTGGAGATAGGCACCAGCACCCCTCCCGACCCCACTGAGGGACAAGGGTGTTCAGAAAATGGATGGATGGATGGATGAAAGCAAGGCCCCTTTTTTTTTTTAATTTTGTTTGTTTCTTGTGAATGTTTGGTTATGTTGCTTTGCTCATGTGGTTTGAATCAGTCTCCTACTAAATGACCCAGTTTCATGTTTCAAAAAGTATTCACCGTATAAATGTTCTGCCTTTTCAAAAAAAAAAATCCTGGTGCTGCACACTTTAACAAGGTTAAAGAGAGAAAAAAGGCCCACAGCACCACAGATCATCTACCATACTTAACAATATACATCAGGTGTTTAACCAGATATTTTTACTTCAGAAAATAAAAAAATTCAAAGACTTTTTACACATCTTCATCAACAAATTCAAATTCCAATTTCCTTATGCATAAAGTTAGGTTAGTGTACACTATTAAAGGGGAGAGTTAACTACACACAAGTTATCTGCAGTAAAACTTGAAAGCTTCGCCTGTCCTCTGTTATCCCAGCTTGTGGGAAAGTACAACCATCTCTGGAGGCGATTGGCTCATACGGAGGATTTCTGGATGTGTGTTGTGACAACCTCCAGTTCAAATCAGTGCCTTCAGGATCTCACCGTCTCCCCACAGACTAAACAGTCCTTCAGAGAGGAAGTCAGATAAGGCATCACCTGCAACAACAGAGGAAGGCTTTGATAAATTCATACGGACAAACGTAAGAACGAAGGTCAAAGGACCGAATGTTTATGCTCCTGTTTTCGTCTCCCAGTTTGTTTCAGAGATGTGCAGCCTTGCAGCCACGGGCGCATGGGTGTGACAGGATGGAGAGTGGAAGGACCAGAAAGTCCCGGAGCTTGGAGGACATGTTGAGACATGAAGCTGCACGGTGTTTACTACAAGCGTCATAATTAACACTCGGTGAACCCTGCAGATGATCATAAAGGTTGGAAATAAAACGAGGCGTGTTGGGATGTCATATTTAAGGGTGTTGTGTGACGTAATGCAGAACTTCAGGGGTCTAATTAGAGATCTGATCGGTTGCATTATAACAGGGACCCTATTAAACTGCAGGGAACCCAACTTTAATTTTTTGTTTGCATCTATGTACAATTTGTTAATTAAAACTAATTACATATGCTGACACAAAACTGTCATAAGAGCAGTCAGTTTCAGTGCGAGTTGCAGTTTCAATAACAACACTAAACTCTGACTGTGCACGTCTGTCTCCATTTAATGTTGCAAGAGGAAAAATACTGCTAACATAAAGTGAGGTGTGCATTTTATATGTTCAGCAAATGTTGCATTTGAGAAATGAGGGGTGAATAATGAAGGGAAAACTCATTTATGTTTTAGGAGGAGCTTCCTGTGGCTTCCAGTTCTTTAGATTTCCCTCTGATAAGTCAGGTTTTCTCAAGACCTTTAGGTATTCTTTCATTTTCAAAGGCCACATTCAGTTGATTTTTGCTAAGCCGCTTAACTCTGACCTATGAAACATCCAAGCACCAAAAAGGATCATAAACTTAAGGGATTAACCTGTGTTATGTCTACACATAATAGAAAACTTTACAAATAACAAGGATGACATAAACGGGTATCTCTGCACCAACAAGGCGATTAGCAAGGAACGATTACCTAAAACTTAGCATTAAAGTAGCTCTTGTAGTTCCTGTTGCAGGTCTTTGCCTGATTCATCCCTGTGTCGTAAGGACATGATGTTTAGACTGGGGGTGGGGATAAGTTTAAATTAGGATTTATAGACTGCACAACTAATGGTCATTCTTCAAAAAAATCTCCTGTCTTAAATGTGAATCTCTGCAGCTCCTCCAGAGTTACTGTTGTCAACGTATCTCCTTCTTTACTTTGGCCTTTGTTAGCTTACATGGACAACCAGGTCTTGGTATTGTCAGATGAGTTTGGAGTTTGTTTTGCTTGGAATCTTGTGCTGTAGCCTAAAATCAGATTCAAAAGAGCTGAACACACATGCATACTGTTGAGATTTTCATTTTGGGTTTCTTTGTAAATATTTTTTTGCTATAAATAATATTTTCCTTTCACCTCACAGTTGTGTTTTACTTTGTTCTATCATAATCCCAATCAAATACCTTTAAGAATTTGATCAGAATGACCCGCCGTGTAAAAAAACTTCACTTAGTAAAATACTTATTTGTTGGAATGAGTTCTGAAACCTGTGAACTTTTTTGGCATTTTTGTGACACTGATTAGTGCGCACGATAAGGCAATTGCATTTGTTTATATGAACACTGTGAACGGTGGTGAAAACCTCCCTCTAACATTAAACTATACATAGTCCACCAAACAATGGGAGCAGTTTGAATGGGCTGCATGTGATGGGTCGTTGACAAATCCAGCAGAGCCCGCAGGTAACAGCTGCTGACGCTCACATGCACCCGCATTCAAAAAAACCCACACCTCCACTTCTTCTTGCTCTTTGTGGACAAAGCCTAGTGATGAGACTCTTCAGCTATTCGAGGCATTGTTCCTGTAAGCCTTTTGTGTGCGCGTGTGTGTGTGTGTGTGTGTGTGTCCACGCTGGCATTCCACACCGTGGGAATAAGAACAAATGGTTGGTAAGGCCTTTTGAGTGAGTACCATGCTGCTGCCGGAAGAACAATGAAATCAGGGATGGCTGTAGAACCTGTGGACAGCATGTTGTAGCAGGTATAAATACTGAAGAGTGACAAATTTAAAATCTGATTTGTATTCCTTTTAATATACCAGTTACTTTTCTTATAATTTTCCTCATCAACCCGATTTAAATACCAAAAATGTCTCTGCCAACCCAAATTCCAGTGAGAAGCCAAGGCGCTGTCAGAAACACACAGAGCTCTAAATCTTCTCTTCGCCATTGCAAAATGGCTCCGGCAGTGAAAACCAATCACTTCAATAAACAATGAAGCAGGTGCAAACTCAGTGGGCTTTTGTTTTTTAGAAGAATTTGAAAACAGTAAAACTCAAACTTGGCCATGCAGCACAAAGACCCTGCTACTTATCAAACCAACACCTCCCCAACCTCTTGAGGAGGACGCTGGTGGTGGCTGACATGCGTTTCTGCCTCTCCTCATGGATAAGGCTTAAGGATAATGGTTAGGAGTTTGTGTGGAGTTTCTCATATCTGCAGAGTCGCACAAAATCCAGCTGCCTTCCAAGTTTAAGTCTCTTTCTGAGCCTTTAAGTTACTAGGTTTAGACTTTTAACCACTTCTGACTTTACTGGCATCCACTCAAAATAAATCCATATTTATTGCATTCACATAATTGCACACTGAAAATCTGAGGAATAATTACAACTCTCCAAGTACGGGAAATGCATCACATTTAAGGAAATAAACCAAATCCCTTGTGGCACACTTATTGGCACAATTACCATCAGTTATTTTCAACTTGCTAATAGAGCAAGACTTGATCTTCGCCTCCGACATCTCGCAGTGTTGTAGCAGGATGCAGACTGCAGTGGGTGAAAGCTGACTTTGTGTTACTTCATCCATGTATTTTATATCAAGATGTTGGATAATCAGTGTAGGACTAATTTTCACATTTCTTTTATTTGAGATGTTCATCTATTTCTAAGAGTTGATGCCATGCTGTCTCCCGTGGGTGTCTTATTTGAAAGAGAAACGGATCCTCAGTATCACAGATCCTCCGCCATATTTAACAGTGGCGACGAGCTTCTTCATGCATTATTCATGTGCTGGAAACCAGAGCGATTTGGTGGGTGTGATGCCGACTAAAGCACATTGTTCCAGTTAAAGTCCAAGCAGATTTAACCAAGAATTGCTCCTTTAGGAATTTATGTTTGAAAATCTTCAGTGTGAGATTATACTGTGGCATCAAAATTAAGATCTGAATGTTTTTTAAACCTTATTAAATCTCTTGCCATCTGTTGTCTGCGTCTATGTCTTAACTAGGGCCAAGTGTTGCTGTTGCACTATGATGCAAACATGGGACTGCTTCTTTGTTCAGTTTGTCTATGCGTGTCTGTCCCTGTCAAATAAACTTAATAATAATATTAATAACTTTGCAGAAATGAAAACTGCCAGGTATTTTCTGTTGGATGACTGTCATTAGGCTCCAAGCCTTTCATCAAGCTGCAAGACGCTCATAACTCCAAAATGCTGATCGGTCCAAAAGAAGCATCTCATGAATGTATTAACCAACAATCCACCTGTCATGCTTGACTGTAATTCCCACACATATTTTAACTGAGAAATGTGTAAACGCAGATCTGTTTCCTTCTATGACCCTATGAACGGTTAAGAGGCGTGGTCAGTGGATTCCTTGGCAAGTCCAGGATGTTACTCTTGACATCTCGATGTTGCGAAGAATGGTAGGTATGCAGGTCTGCATTTCTTCTCTCAGCGAGGAATGCTGCTTTCATGCTGCCTTCTGCATAGCTTCACTGAGCCTTGTATGATAAACCAAGAGTCTTTCCAAGGTATTAATCTTATCTGTAGTGGGCGACTTGACAAGTTTGATTTTTTTTTTTTTTCTTTTTCTGTTTGTATTTCAGCCTTTGTGACCTTCTACTGTGAAGGTCTTGCTGACAATCCCACTGTGACTTTAATCACTTTCATCAGTAGTACATCTAAAAATCTGAATAGGTGTAATGAAAGTCCAGATTGCTTTAACGTGCTCTGAAATCTCATGGTAGACAACTGCATTGACTATTTCAGAAAACACAGTGGACCAGCACTAGCAGATGAGACGACACCTCAAACCATCACTGACTGTGGGAAATTCACACTGGACTTCAAGCATCGTGGACTCTGTGCCTCTCCAGACCCTGGTGTCTCCATTTCTAAATGAAATAGTGAATTCAACCTTAAAATGGGAGTCTTTACACAGCAGTCAAGTTCAGTTTCTCCTTAAAACAAGTAAGATGTCTCTGGTGTTACCGCTGGTTCAGGAGTGGCTTGACATGTCTAGCATTCATCTACATGTTTTTGGCACCGACTCCAGGCACAGTTCACTCCTTATGAAATTCCCCCAAATTCTGGAACAGATTTCACTTGACAATCTTCTGAAGGCTCGTTGCTCTCTTTGATGCCGGCGCACCTTTTTCTACCGAACTTCTTTGTTTCAGTGTTTTGTTCATGTGCTTGGATACAAAACTCTGTGAACAACCAGCTTTTATAGCGGTGACCTTTTATCGCTTACCCTCCTTGTAAAGGGTGTTGATGACCGTCTGCTAGACATCTGTCAGGTCATCTTTCTTCACCATGATTGTGTAGCCTACCGACCCAGAGTGAGAAACGCTCAGGAAACACTTGCAGGTGTTTTGAGTTAATTAGTGGAGTAAGGGTGTGACTCCACGAGTTTTCATTCATTTCCTTTTTCACAGTATTCTAATTTCCTGGGGCTCTGAATTTTGGGTTTTCACCATCTGTAAGCCATCATCACCAAAATTACAAGAACCAAAGACTTCACTCTATGTGCGCTTGGATATAATAGTTTCACGTTCTGAGATAACTGGCAAAAAATATGACACGAATGCAATATTCAATTTTTTTTTTTTTAGATAATAATGAAGGAATAGGCTAATAAGTTACCAAATTTGGTTACTGTAATGAGGTTATACTTTACTTCTTTTCTCTAAGAAAAAGGATGCAGAAAGTCTTAAAAAGGTGTGCTGATAAAAACTAACCAAACCTGATTATATGCTGTTCTCAGCATGATTCACTATAAGATATATACATATTATTTGCATTTATTTAAACCAGGCTTGGCCGGTATTGTCCCATTCTGCAGGCTCCTTATGCAACCTGAAACCAGTTCATGCAGCCCAGCCCTGACTGGCTCCTCTCTCTTGGTGTGCAGAACTCAGACTGATTCAGGTTAAATGCGCCACACCTAAGTACCTGTTCATTCACTGATCCATTCATAAATCCAAACAGAGGAGTGCTACAGTGCTGTGACTGGGTGTGGAGCTCATTTTCACACACATCTAAGGCAAATAGGAAGCTGGAGATAATGCATAGAAAAGCTAAGATTAGTTTGTGCTATTATTGATAACTGACCTGTAAGCACATTCACAGACAGAAGAGAACAAAGTGAGCTTTTAACGCGAGAGAATGGGTGGAACTTTAGGATGATTTTATATATTTTTTTTCTTTTTCAATTCCCACAGTGATGGATTCGTCTTTGTATCACTGAATGTACCTTAACAAAGGTTTTGTATATCAGCTTGGATTTTATTTACTTTTCCTCCCACAGTCTGGAGCAACGTCTGTTACCAAATGTGAGTTGGGACAGACATGAAATAACCTATAAAAGGGTTGAGCTCTGGCCAGGATCTGTCAAACTCCTGCCACTTCTCTATTTCTTAACGCCCACGTACAACATCTGAGCACAAAGATTTACTGTGAACCAAGCCTGACGTGTTGAGTCATGGCCATGTTTGGTCTCGTTCCTGGAGGAGGCTTTGCCCCTCTCACAAACTTTAGGAAGCCGGCCTGCCTGAACAGCGTTGCAGAGCGGAGCGTGCCGTGGAAATGTTGTGGGAGGAGGAGGCTGTGGTAATCTACTGGCTCTGAGTGTGATTAGCGTGGGCCGAAGCTCCATGGAACGGGAATATTTACCACTTTAGGTTTGCCCTCCTTCACCCCTATACTGTCTTGCAAGAAGTGTTTATCGAGGTTGATCTTCTCCACATGTTGCCATGCTACAACCAAGTATTTTATTTGTGTGTGGCGTAACAGATTTAAGCAAAATAGCATAAATCAGGAAGTGGAAAGAAAATGTTATACACAGCTTTGAAATTCTTTCGAAAACAAAAACCGAAAAGTAGGGCATGCATTTCACCTCTACGGAATTGGTTAGTTTTATGAGCAGCAGTTTGCCCTAGAACTGAAAACAGAGTTAGTTTTCAACTCCAAGGATTTTTTTGGTTCCAGCAGTATTTATTTCACAGTAGATTGACAGGAAGGTGCGTTATGAGAGACGGAGGAAGACATTTGTAGAGGACTGAGGCCTCCGTACACGAGTCCTGTGCTCTAGCCTCTGCGCCACCGCAGCACCCGATGCAAGAGTGATCTGATCTAAATTGTATCTCTGCTCTTAAGCTTAGGCTTGCTGTCTTGCTAGAAAATGAACCTGAAATAACTCTTTAAATTCTGTTGCAGGCTGCAACAGGCTGGATTCCATTATTGCTTTGCATTTAGTCCAATGCATCAACCTATTAAATCAATCAATCAAATTTTATTTGTATAGCACATTTCAGCAGCAAGGCATTTCAAAGTGCTTTACATAATTAAAAAAACAACAAAAAAAACAGCATGTGACATTGAATAGACAATAAAAGAGATTTTGAAAAAAAAAAAAATCCTGACATGATGCACAGAGATTTGGAAAAAGTCGGTTCGTAATACGAAGCTTCCGCAATAATCAACTTTATAATTTTTCTAAACGGAAAAGTTAGAAATGCAGCACTACAGAGAACTGTTTTCCCATAGGAGTAAAGTGTAAAACGAGTCAGTTTGTGGTCAGTGTTCCTTACATTGGTTGCGGTCCATAGTGTCTTTATCAGGCCGCTTGCTCGGCTCATTCAGGCCTGAACACCAACCGGGCAAAAGCAGCATAAAGCCTCTCTCTATTCCCTAACCGCTCTGGCTCACATCACATCCGCTCCGGAAGAAGCTGCACAGAGGACGACACACAGAAAACCCCGCTCACCCCCAACTGTTGCATTTGTGTGCTCACAAATGCAACAGTTGGGGACAATGCACCTTGAGGCCGAGAAGTTGTGACGGGTGCAGCTGCAGCGAGGATGAAGGTTAGGAGAAGACGTCTCTTCACAGTCCCGCTGGATGAGGATGAGACGACTCGCAAAAGGAATAACTCCGTCAGTATGAATGCGGTTTTGTTCCACCCCCGTCCTCGGTGCAGCAGCACAACACGGAGGTGGCCTCCGTTTCAGTCCATTACACTGATTTCTTCTGCATTTGTTGTCGTTAAGCTCCCTCTTTGTCCGCACACCCATGAACATCAAACAGCTGAGGAATACAAAGCCTAACTGTATTTCCCAGTGAGTGTTAATAGAGGCACAGACTTTCATATGAACAGCTGTGAGAATCTGCTTCAGGTCTCGTAATGGGACTTTAGAGTTTTTGAAGACTTTTTTTTTCTCCATCTCTCAACCTGGTCTCAGGGTTAACTTGATGTTATTGCCAGGACTGTGTATGCTGGCTGTTACTTTGATTGTCTTCCACCTGCAGGCTGTTTTCAGTACAGAGGCATGGTTTATTTCTAATTATTTTGAGACCTCCTTAAACCCCTCACCAGACTCATAAACTAATAGTTTTTTTCTTTTGATGGCCTCTGACAGGTCTTTCAGTCTCTCACATCAAGAGTAAGAAGCAGAGCAGCCAAAATGTCTGAGGCTTAAACACGGCAAATTTATTTATTTCTAATGAGTAACGGAACAAAAAAACTTTTGCCTATAGTTTTCTGATTAAATGCCCATATATCAAACTGTCCAACTACTTTTATCTTCACAGCTGTAAGTATAAACATGTTTGACAATTATAACTCAACTTTTTCAGCTCAATTTCTCTAGCTTGTTATTAAAAATGCCAAAATGAGCTCCGAGTCACTATTGTTCTCGTTGCAACGAGGCAGTCCGCAACCCCACACAGCAGCCTCAGCATGAATAGCTGCTTGTTCACCGTTCATGTAAAGCAAAATCTGAAAGCTACAGAACATGACATTTTGGTATTAGTTTGTCTTCTCTGGAGAAATTAACCCACTTGTTTTCTCCATTACATGAAACGAGCAGCTCTAAAAGAAACCTTTGATGCTAACTGGGACTTCAGTGTCTTGATGTCATCCAGACTCCTGTTTTCTCACTCCCTCATGTTAACACCTTTGTTCCTATTAAGACAGATGGTGACAGGTAAAAAAACAAAAAAAAAAACACTGCCGTTAACGAGCCATGCTGCTCGATACCTTTCTGTAAAATCTCCTCACAATGATTTACATTGTAACAGAGACGCATGCAGGATCAGGATGTGAGACGGGACTCCAGGCTTTTCCGTTGCTCTCCAGGGTTCAGTTCACACTCAAGCTGACTGCAGGTTTGGCTCTTAGCTCTTTGCAATCATTTGCAAACCATCAGCTGATGTTTAATGGTTAAGTTAGTGTTTGTCGTGTCATATTGTGCTGTCAGCAGCCGGTGCAATCACCCGAAGAAAGTTAGAGCACAGAGGTCACCTTATAATGTAAAAAAAAGAAAAGAAAGCTGCTCCGTTTTGCACAATTATGCATAAATATTGCTTGGTATGAAGGTTTCACCATGGGGATGATGTGCTCAGGCGGAGGTGAGGTAGCCTTCCTTAACACAAAGCGTTTTACATGTAGGCCAAAGAGTGAAGTTTTAGTTGTTTTGGACTAGAGCATGCTTTTCCATGCTTGTCTCCTCCAAGGCTTCATGGAAACTATTGGTTCCCTTCCGTTACTGTTCCATTAAGTCCTCATGTGAACTGCACAATGTTGTCGCTATGGTTTCCAATGTTAAGCATGAATGTTTTTAGGTTATCGAATGGACTTTCACTGCCCTTAATTCCTCAACCCCATGTAGAAAACGTGCAAGTTTTCCTACTAGAAATCAGAATATGCGTTTATCTCATTACGATATTCAAATGCGCAGCAAGTGCACGTAATGCAATATAGTTCAGATTTCAAAATAAAACAAAAACCAACCAAAACGTCACCATGTCGCACAACTTTAATAGAATATTTTAACTAACTCTGTACAAATTGAAAAGAAACATTGCGCAAGTAACAAACTGTGAATAAGAACCAGTTAAGGCCATCACTAGCGCACGGTTTGATGGGATTTGAAAATGTGAACCGTGGCCTTTGAACCATCTGATGAGAAGTACAATCGTTCTTTTCAAAAAGAGGGAAGGGGGAGAAGATGGGGAATGCTGTCACTATCGATGAACAGTCATCAGGCAAGTGTGTCCAAATAAATAGCCAAAACCCATGTGCAGAGGAGAACATACATTGGCACCCTGTTCCATGAATATTTCCACCGAACCATTAAACATACAAAAAAAAAAAAAAACGTGTATATATGCAGTTTAACAACTTTAAATGTTGTATTCGATTACATTATTCAACTAGCAAACGATTTTAAAAGTCCACATGGTTTGTCTTTACATTTGGCTTCTTGGCAACAGAACTTTGATCTAAGCTTCCTGCACTATCACATTACTCATTTTGAAATTTGTTAGGAATAAGATGCATAAAAGAAGCTATTTTATACAAAATCATTACAAAAAGTTAAGTCAGACTGCTTTCATCTATCAACTCTGAAGTCTTTAATACATACCATGTTTAAGCTTACAATAATCCAACCATCTGAAGTCTGAAAATATAAAGAAAAATGCATCTTTGTCACACTTTTCCATCCATGGCATCAGTTCTAAGAGCATTTCAGGGTTGAAGGGGAAAGAGAAACGTTTAGCATCGTGCTCAGCTTAAATGCTTGTTATACCCAGCTAAGCAAGCCAGAAGTGAGCAGACAGATATAAACAGATGCAGATTGGCATTATGTTTTGTTGAAAGGAAAAAAAAAAAAAAAAACAATACTTCTCAGTGTCTAAAAGGGGGATTTAAGCCAATTATAATGAGCCTTTTAATGCCTTGAAGCATTCCCTCACCATGAAGTCACATCCAGCTGCATGACACCACAATAAATAGTCCAATGACAAAACAATGAACATGTAAAACAGTAAATTAAAATAAAAATGGTACATTGTATGCCTTAAGAAATAATATGAAAAAAAAATTAAAGAAAAACAACCCCAGTGATAGATTATGTCGAACTTGATCAGCAGTTTCCTAGTAAACTCAATTTGCTTGTTGGCATTAAAAACCCCTGAGTAGTTGACCTATTTCCATAACAAATAAAGTTGCGAGCGATTCCTTTCCAATCTTCCTCTGTATAATGCTCTGCGTTTTAAGCAGACACCTAAACTCAATAGAAGAAAAAGACTGTACCTATGTGATACCATGGTAATTTATTAAGAGTTGATGCTGGCTGTGATGACAAATGAAGCCAAATAAACAGGGTGAGATGCTGCAAGACCGTAGAAAAAGAAGTCATGCACATAGTAAAAACATAGGTTTGGGTTCTATTGCGTTCCGATGAGAGTTTGTAAAAGGGTGGCGCCTGCAGGAGTAGGAGGTCTAACGGACAGGCTGAGGACAGATTTTTATGGGCAGCAGGTCTCCACCTCCCCTGATCATCACGGTTACTGCTGTTTGCATTCGGCAGGTTGAGGCTGTTCTTTCTGTGGACACAGAAAACAAGATGGTTAGGAAACCACCAGAGCTTAGAAAGCCTTCGGAGCGTCAGCGAGCATGGAGAAGAGGTTTACTAAGAAAGCAAATGCAGAAGGCTGAAGGCACCTGGCTTGGCGAAGTAAAGGTAATGTTAGAAACCTGGGATGGTAAAAAGAGGGAATAAATGGGAAACACAAACATGACAAAGAGAGAAGCTTTCTCATTTAACCCAAGATGCAAGTTGGAGGTTAAAACTGAACTACCAGGAGAATAAAGGGCATAGAGAAAAAGAAAGGAAGAATAATAAAAGCCCCCATAAAGGGTGTGCAAAGAATACGGGCTGCCATCTTTACTTCCCCCTTACCTAGAAATGCATGAAGTGAGAATGATTGATTATGCCTGTAATGAAGAGGAGATCCAGGGTAAGGGAGAGACAACAGTATGAAAAGGATTAATTGTCACGTCCACAGATGAAAGTGAACATAAAGTGAAACATTGCAGTAGTTGGTCAAAGAACCACCACAGCAAAAATCAGTAGCTGATTAACAAAGACACCAAGTAACCGTTTACCAAGGCCAAAACTTCAGTCAACCTCAAAACAGACTTAACTGAAAATGTTCTCCGACTCCTCAGACCCTTTAACATACAGAAAATCTACTTTGTTTTGATACGAGCCGGTTCCTGTTCTTTGAACTCGGCCTCATTTCTTACAGTACAGAAATGCAGAGAACTGTTTTCAGTTAAATCTTTGACAGAGTGCAAACATTTCTTTGGATGAAGATGACCGTATGAGAATGATTAACGTGATACATTTTAATGCCTAATATATGTCAACATTAGGACATATGGCAGCATCATGCCATTCCTATCATTTACAGTACATTTAATGAGATGCCGGACAAAACGCTGGAGTGATCCATTTTTTTCCTCTGGCTGTGCGCAGCATAAAGGAGATCCACACTTCAGTTTCCTCAACATGTTGCTGAGCACTGCTGATCAGCTGGCTGATAGAAGGCCAGTATATACTTTTCCCTTCCTTACAGCTCATGCCACCCCAAACCTGCTGTAGATGGGTAAAACATAGTGCTGCACTCTGCACATTATCATTTCTATTAGATGTTTGTCACTAAAAACAAAAGGTTAAAGCTTCACGATTACGGTGCAAACTGACCTTGGGGTCACCATCTCCCTCTTCATCATCATCATCACCCTCCTCTTCTTGTTCCTGGAACACAAAAAGGAATGTTTAGCGGCATGAGTTTAAAGGAAGCTGCACACCCAAGTGTCACCTAAGTGGATAGACTCGTATTTCAAATCTGATGGGCTTTAATCTTTCCCTGCTATTGTTACTAACCTCTTCATCTCCCTCTTCCAGTTCCTCCTCTTCAAACTGCAACACAATTAAGAATAAAAACACCCAGCAGTCAGCACATGCTTAGCTTTTGTATCCTCATTCAGTCTGTAAACTTCCCATTATATAAATCAGATTTTCTATAATCCTGTCTGCAGGTGTGTTTGCGAGTGTAGGACTTACGCTCTCGTCATCTTCCAGAGCCTCACCGGTGAAGTAAAGCACTGCTCTGGGAACTATTCTCTCACGGAAGAAATGACCGATCTCAAAGTCTGTGGCTAGATTGAACTCGGAGTCTTCATCCTGTCGGACAAAAAGATTGAGCAGTTTAGCCAAAACAACGATGCAACAACGACTTTATGATGAACATGTTTGTGTTTACTCACCAGTTCTCCATCTGGTGAAGCTGCAAGATAAAGAAAACATGTAAGGTCGAGAGCAAGAAGTCTTAAAGGAACCAAAGTAAAAAAAAAAAAAAAGAGGAAAGTAATTTCACGTTCATTTTATTTAACTTAAAGCCACAATTTGGTGTTGCATTTCTTTAAGTAACTCAGCATGCAGAGTTGTCATATTTAAAGACAAAAAGAAATGCATCATGACTTCAAATCATAAATCTTTTACTCACATCTAAAAATAAATAAAACTCAACCCTGAATACAAAAACAATCAAAGGTGACATTTCTCAGCCCTCCAACACTGCAGTGTTTGGAAATCCTGGTTTACTTAAAGCAGGATCCTCCGCCTTTAGTAATCAACAACAGCTCTTCATGTTAAACTGCAACTTTCTTATTCTTATTTTTTTCTTAATATTTAACATTACTGGGTAGTCCATTTCATAATTCTGATTATTGTGTATTTTTGTGTGTGTGTTTTCCACCATCTTTGCTGGTGATAATTGCATTTTCCCAAATTTCCCAGGATATATAAGGGTTGGTAAACTTTTTAACAAAAGTTATGTTAAAGAATAGAGTTTTTTTTTCTCCTGATAAAAGGAGTATTTTACTTGTAACCTCACTTTAATCAGTGGAGAAAAAGAAAAGCAGCCCAGAAAACGAACCATTAATTCGATGGGGTAAAGAAAGGCTGAGTCACGTAAATTATCATGTGACTCAATTTTCACCGCCGCGCCACACTTCCCACCCCCAAAGCTGCACACCTGAACGCGGCTGACACAATGATATTTATATTCAAGTGACACACCACAATTATGGCTGAACCAGAAAGACTGATAACTGCTCATCTTTGTGTCAGTGCAAGTCCAGGCATGTCTGATAGGGTGATATAAAAGAAGGATAATAAAGGTTTAAAAAAAAAAAAAAACTGCAACAGAATCTGTCCAATCTGACAATTGGTTTATTTAAAATAACTAAAAAAAAAAAATCTCCTTCCAGGCAAAATTGAATCAGTGAAGCATAAACCACCTTCATACAATTTTCTCTGTAAAACAAAATCACAAAAAGAAAACATGTCTAACTTGCCTAATATGGTATAAACTGTCAAATATACAGCTAAATGTTCATTTTAATTTGTTAACTTAGGAAATAACCAGCTTAAATCGTTGACTCAACACCAGTGATTCAGCAACTGAATCACTGGTGAAAACCAGAAAAGAAAACCATCACAGTGAAAGTGAAGATAAACATGAAAATGCTGTAAATAAAAATCCCCAAATTACTTCATTCTAACTCAGCTTTAGTCGGCAACAGGGAGATGCTGTCGAAATGTGACTGTTCAGTTTGTGAGAGTTTGGTGCCACCTGCTGGTGAGTTTGAAGGCAAAATGCTTACCGGTTTGCTTCAGTACATGGGTTTAAACACACAGCAAATCTACCCATCTTATAGGAGAGCTAAAGAGCACGAGATAAAACCCTGTCAAGACAATCTGAAGAGATGTTAGAAATAATCAAAGATCCCTCTCTCCAAGCTCCAAATCTGTGACATGTTTTAGAGGACGAAGACGGGCTGAACTACGGTGAAGAAATGGAGGTACACAGTGTTGACAGCTGGGGTACCAACAACTGAAGCACTGATAATCAGATTACGTTTCTTAAAATGGCTGAGGGGACTGAAAAAAAAAAAATCTCAATATTAAATATAAAAGCAAATATTAGAGGTGGTTTTGTTGAACAAATTAAATCTTCACTGCAAATTCCACATCCTTTGCCATTAATATTAGCCAATTTATGGCTAATATTAAAAGCTTCCACATATGTGGAGAAGCTTTTGTTTAGCTTTAAAAATCAACAATTCTTGGTAAACCACAAAGTCTTTGATTTCAAATAAATTATTTGATTTGCTCATAAAATGAAACCTATGACGGAGGGGGAAAAAAAATAAAGAGCAAAACAGATGTTTGAACTTCCTTCATAAATGGTACAAGACAACTACTAGATAAATGTGTGTGAAATGGCGTGCGTGTTCGTTCTCACCTTTAACAGGATTAAAAAAGTTGAAGAACGAGTCATTGGGAACCTGCTTGGTGACAGTGCGGACCGTGCCGCGACCTTTATGCTTCTGCTTCTTCTTTATAGTTTTCACCGTCACATCCTTCCCCTTGTGCCAATCTATCTGACATCTAGAGAGAGAAAGCATGCATAAAGAAGAAAAAAAAAGCAAGAACAAGCTGAAACCAAGGCTGCAAACACGAGGAGGCTGATATGTGGGATGCAAAGTCAGAGATTAATTTAGAACAACTCCGCAGAAATGTTTGTCAAACCACGCAAGATCTATTTTCAAGCCTGAAACTCAAAATAACATTTAAAAAACTGTGACGGTTTACTGAGTCCTACCCTTCACAGTCAATGATCTCTGGGCCCTCAAATGAGAAAGGATCTGATGCTTCAGGCTCTGATTTCATCTTGTAGACTTTAGTAAGGACTGCGTTGTTGAAATAGCCATTGGGCTCAAAGTGGAACTCTAACGTAAAGCTCTGTAGGAGGTAGGAAAAAGATACACATAATTTAGTAATCAAAGACGTGTTGATGAAAAAAGGTGGATGTTGATACTCACCATTGGCTGCCCTGGTTCAGAAAACTTTACTTGAATATCTCTCATGTGCTTGAGGATGGATTCATCATGTTCCTGGTGGATAATTCAAAATTAATTTCCAAAAACTCAAAACACTCTTCCAACATAAGGTTACATTTCAAAAGTCTGAAATGAATCCATACCTGCACCATGTCACTGAGCATGTCCACGCTCTTGAAAATGGTGAGCCAGAAGTCGGGAATGCCTTTCGGGTTTTCCTCTGGCGTGGCTTCCTCCTTCTTTGCATCCTCGATGGTGGCCTTTTCCTTTACTTCCTCCTATCAACAATTAGAAGAAATGATCAAAGTTCCTCCTATTTATCTTAACTTTTCATTATGAGTCACATTTGGGTAAAGATGTTGCAATGACTGCAGAAGAACGTTTCATATTTAGGACAGTGCTCAATGTTCAACTGCAGTGACAAAAACAGCTACATGACATAATTAAGGCAGAAATAAAGATCAATATGGCAGAGGACCAAGGAGTGGATTCAGGTGGGTGTCAGGCTTAAAGAACATGTATAAATAAAATTAAATGAATGTCCTGTGCAAAATTATCTTGACTAAAAATGATAGTAATGGGCCAGTTAATTTCATTAAGGTACATAGCTTGATGCTAAGGCTTTGTCAAAATGTTTCTTGAGTCTTAAAGTCATTTTAATGAAATCACATAGAAAGTGCTGGAGTATCTGTGGCTGTAGGGAGACTACGACACAGCTGCTAACCTTCCTTACTAAGTCTATCTATCAAATGTTAAATTGAACATTATAACTATGATCATTTATGTCAATTTTTTAAAAATACTTAAGCAGATACTTTGCTTTAAATGAGAGAATTTCAAACTAGCTCATGCCTACAGCATACTTAAACACAACAGATGACACCCAACGCTTCGACACGACAAAAACTCAATTTTGTTTAATTCGTTAACCCTCAATCTCAATCCTGTTGTAATACAATTTAGAAGTTATAAAAACTGGTGATTACTTGGACTGAATCCAAAGGAGGCGTTCCAATGAGATCAATCATGACATCTCATTCCAGTTGTGCGAATGTGTTTTATTTTGTAGTCTAAAGCCAGAGGAAGGACCAGGCCCAAGAAAATCAAACATGAACTTACAGCAAGCTCCTCTTCTTCATCCTCATCGGTTGGCCATTCACACTCCTCATCTGTGGGTTCAACTGCTCCTGTGACAATCTCTCTTCTCTGTTACAAGACAAATATTATTATAAAATCAGAGTTAAGAGAAGGACTGAGGCATACTACCATGAAACATCCTTTTCAACAAATATGAATTTAGTCAGACTAAATTATTGTCAGTAAGCACATTGATCACCTAAGCGACTGAACACACACGCATACACACATGAGCGTGAACGAGTGCATGTGTGTGTATATGCGCAACAGGCCACAGCTGTCACTCTCTCACATGTTGAGGAATCGCACGGCTCTTGTCACTATCGCTGGAAATAGCCTGGACTGACAAAGCACAGCCGACTACTCGTTTAGACAGTTATCATTTAGCACCAGGGATGCAATGTCACTGACCTCAGATCAGTTCGAAGAGACATTTCATTGGTGCAGATAAGACATTCTTTTGTATTGGCTCACACTGGAAATTTGACTAAAACTTTTGTTTTCTGGGGAAATCTGTTTGCTCTCACAAAAAACGCACTGAGAATGTCGAAGTGTCAGGTATGTTGGTGATTTGAAATTACCTTGTCAAATAGTGGCTGATATAGAGTTGCATACTTTCTCTCTAGCTCGTGAACCTCTTCGTAGAACTTGGCCTCGATGTGAGCACATTGTTCCTGTAGTCTCTTTAAGGCGTGCACTCGCCTCTTCACTGCTTTGGGAAGCATGCTAGATCAAAAGGGAAACAAGGAGTTTTAAAATGATTCCCATGTTTGGTTTTGCCAGATATATACTATTACAGTAAATAAAGTAGCCCACATTTCTTCAAGAAACACAACATCAAAAACCCAATTTAAGGTGATTGCTGGGTTAAAGTTTCTTCCTGAAGAAGCAAAAGAAAAATAAAAAAAAATCAGCATCTTTTTTTTTCTTCTCAAGTCGTCGTCGATGTGAACAGCAGGTTGTGATGACAGACACTTAAATATAGGCAAGGTAAATGTGCACATGTTTTGAATTCTAGTATAATGGATAAATAATCTGTTCTTTCTCTGGTTCTGAAATTAGTTAAACTTTAATGATGTGAAAACATGCAGATTTAACCTCGACATAACTTATTAAACAAAAGTCAAAAAGCAAGCAAAAGCAAAATGAGGAATAATCAAGTCTAACTGCCAGTAGCTTTAACAGTCTGACATAGTTATCCAAATGACTTTGGTCAAATAGGAGGAATCTTTACTAATTCTTTATAGACTTGTTAGAATTTAAAGAAATTTGAATAAAGTTGAGATCTGGAGTTTGGTAGAAACAATCCAACACAATGTTTTTCATTTTTATAAACCGCTTTATAATAAATTTGTTGTTGTATGGAAGATTTTCTTGCCAGAAGACCCACTTTGAGTCAAAGCTGAATGACGAGGACTTTAGACTAATGAAGATCATGTCCTGTGGCTGCAAAACAAGTCCCAAATCACCACCACTGCAGATTAAGTAAAAAAAAAAAAAAAAATCCAGCCCTTCCCAATTTTTTTTTAAAGAAAACAAAAATAACTAATAAAAATAAAA
>NW_015113748.1:129515-133421 GCF_001443285.1 Poecilia latipinna
AGCAGATAAAAAATGATGTTCTGTGGCAGCAAAAAAGAGCCCAAAAACCCCCCAGTCGAAATTAAGAAAAAAAAAAAAAAAAAAAATGCAGTCCATTCCTAATTTTATCTTAAGCAGACATGAATGACTCATCACAATTAGAAGAGTTTATGAGCAACCTAATTTACCATAATCTGCTGACTACCAGTGATTTTTGAGATGCAGTAAAAACAAAGCAAAACAAAACAAAACAAAAAAAAAAAAAAAGTTGCACATCGAGTTGGCTTCTTGGACAAGACCAAAACAGAAGGCATTAGAGACGACTTTATTTAGGTTTCCTCTCATGCTAAAGTTAGAGCAATGCAGAGCCGAGAGCTGTCTCAAAAGTGGAACTGAGTGCATTTCACATTTTATTAATCGACTAAAATAGCAAAAGTCAATTAAATGCATGCAAAAGGAAACCCAGCTTAAAATAATGAATTTACTGGGAGGTGCTAGTAACAGCTTTCAACTTGAACAAAGTAATTCCAGCTATTTAGCAAAGAATAAATTAGGTTTGATTCACTTTGTCACCGAAATGAAGCAAGTAATAAGACTAAATTTAGATAAAAAAAAAATATATATATATATTTTTTGATTTTCAATCAAACTATAACCCTCTTTGAAATGCTTTGCCCATATTTGAGCTCTACAGTAAAACTATTTTTGAGAACCGTGTCTACCAAACGATTAACATGCGTTACAAATGGTGAAATTAATACACAGCAATATGTCGCTTAGCACAAGAATAGACAGTTTTATTTGTTGTTTGAGACATTATCTGGCAGGAGTGACAAAGAAACCAAAACGAAGCAACTTTTGGCAGTAGAAAAAAAAAATTCTCACCAATGCAATTCACAGAGAAGCACAATTTGCCTTGCACTACACATGTACTAAAGTCATCTGTTATAAATAGACTTAAAACAACCAGATTAATGATAATGTATGCGTTTCCTTTCATTTGTGTCTTGTGGCTGTGTAGCAATTAGACAATGCAGAACAATTAATTATGAACCGAATAATGTAATCAAACATGTTAACTTGGAAGGTAGTTAAGATAATTGTCACTGACTTTTCCATAAAGGGGAATCCGACAGGTTTGCCCATCTGTCCACCTGGATTTGGCATCGTTTGATCCCCTTTACCTGCAAAGGTAAAGAATTAATTGTGTTTTTAACTTGAGAGTTATTCATCTGTGTTGGTTCAGAAGTAAGTGAAAGTAGCATTTAAAGCTATAAAATATTCATCATTAGTGGGATTTCATAAGCAGGAAAGAGACTACAATCAAAATATTTTAGGAAGTCTATTCAGAGGAGGATGTCCAGAAATAATCAAATAAGAAAATATATTTCAGTATATATGAAGATTTTAAAATGTCAACATTTTCCTCTCAACAAAGACTGTCAACATTACATTTAACCTACTTCTTTAATTAAGCCTGAGATCATCTATCATCTCTGTACAATTATCTGGTGCACAACATGGGAACATCAACATTTCATAAGTGATGAAAGACAAGTTGCAGGGATGAAACTATTGAAAGTTGCAACGGTTTTATTTTTGTCTGTACTCTTACTTGCATCCATGATGACCAAATGTCACTGCCTTCCTCTGTAAAAAAATAAAAAAAAATAAAACATTAAACATAATTCCATATAATGGTAGTTATTAGAAGCCTTAATAAAAGCTAGAATTGGAGTAAACAGTTCAGGACAATGACAAAACCACAAAGTGATGGTGAAAAATAGATGTTGACATGTCTTTGGCTACAATTGCCAAAGACTCAAAAACAAACTTATAATATTTGGTACACAATATGAAACATAAGAGAAACATCCCAAATACATTCATTGTGCATTTTCATTCAGTCCTCTTATTGATATAAACCAAGGTTAATTTAGTTAAAGATCAGTAGATTTGTTTTAAATCAAGTAAGCGGTCTATTAATCTATTTAGCTCTTTAGACTAAAAATGTCTACCGATTTCATACCTGGGAAACGTGTTTAAATCCAGAGCAGACTGTAAAGAATTCATAGCTTAATTTAATTGTTTTTCAAAGGACAACAACTTGTTTCTTTTGAAAAACGATGTCAGCAAAGTGGTTTTTCAACAGTAAACATAACACTGTGATAAAATATGGTAAGGCAAGTTGGGCTTGCAGATTTCAAGGTAGATTGGAGTGTTGAGCAACAATCCGATGACGCATTGACATAATGACAGGAGCTCTAAAGCTAGCATCTCTGTTTTTACGACATAAAAACGTCTAACGATGACTGTGAGTTACTGTGGATTTCAAGATAAATAAATATGCAGCGTTCTATCCTTCTTTCAAAATATCAAAAAGCAATTATAACAAATCCCTATACTGGTATGGGCGGTTCCAAACATCTAACGGCGTGCTAAGAACAACGTTTTAGCAAACAAAACGAGACAAGCTTAACCCTATTATTTCTTCGATTGCTAGTTAGTATACGGGCATGGAAACAGGAACCTTAAATACAATACAGTTTTCATTATGTGACTTAATTAAGCTGGCTGATGACCGTTTAATGTTACTAGCCGGCCGCTATAAAAAGCTAATATCTAGCAACGGTTAGCTCGCGGGTTAATAAAAGGAAAGGGGTTTATGAAAACCGAGACGAAGACACTTCACTGCGTTTTACTAAATACCTTATAGGGTCGATGAATGATGTTCGGAAGAAACGATAAATGCTCTTGGTGATTAAGTATGCAACATTTCGACAAGCTTACCTTTATCAAGCTAGTCTCCTCGCTCACGCGTCTACGGTGCTAGCACCACGAGCAAGAAACACACGCGTCCCAGCATCCCGCACTCTGATTGGACAGTTGATGAAAGTGAGAGTTGTGCTGCATTCAAGTGCCGTGCAACAATTTATTTTGCAAAAACATCCACGGAATTAAAATGTATGTTTCCTCTGCAGGAACTAGGATGGTTACAGATTAGTAGCTAACACATTTATTATTATTATTATTATTATTATTATTATTATTATTATTATTATTATTTGCAACACACAACTTTATTTATAGTATCGCCTGCTTATTTTGGAGAAGAATAGAGAACAGAATAGAACAAATCTTTATTTCCCTTAATAGTGAAATTCAAGTCCACCAGCAGCAAAGTGACAGGCAAATCGAAGCAGGTAGATTTAAACAAAGAAAAAATATATCAAGACAAAAAGTAAGAATAGCAGATTGTACAGAAAGGGCAAATGTTCATGGTAGCATACTCTGATTTCAAAGAAATGTGCAACTAAGTAGCATGATTTTAAAAATATACAAAATATGCATGTGTATTTGTAGATAAACAACAAGAACAGCAACAACAACAGACTATTTACATGAAGTAAAACAAAAACAATTGCAAAGGATCACATATGAGTTTTTATTTGTTGGATAGTGGCACTTTTGATATATTTAAGCATTTAATTAATAGTCAAGGAAAGTCTTAAAGCAATTAAAAATTTATGCCAATGTCTTAATTGAAAATAAGACATTGCGACTTATTCCCAATGTCTTTTCCTAAAATTTTTATATTACAATACATTTATATTTAAGTGTTTATTTATTTAATTATTTAGTTGCTGAATTGTGAAATTTTTGGGTCATCAATACTTTCACAGTCTCTTTCAACCTGGATTATGACAATGAGTAACCAGAAGAAGATACAAATAAACTTGGTTTCACATTGTCCATATCGCATGCACACCACTAGAGGGCTCCTTCTACCTATGTTTTGTAACAAACAAAATTGCTTAAGGGTTTTGAAACCGAAAGGGCTAATGTTTTTTTTTTTTTTTTTTTTTTTTTTTTTCAAAAAAAAAAAAAAAAATTTTTTTATCCTTTAAAAAAAAGGTGTTTTCCTCT
>NW_015113748.1:136479-161467 GCF_001443285.1 Poecilia latipinna
TTTTTTTTTACCCTTCTCCCTTTTTTTTTAAAAAAAAAAAATTGTTAAAGGGTTTTTAAACCAAAAGGGCAAATTTTTTTTTTTTTTTTTTTTTTTTTTTTTTCACAGAACAGAAATAAATATTTTATAGCCTTATAACAAAGGAGTGTTTACCTCTTTGAGCTTCTATTTTTAAAAAACACATGCAGATGCATTAATGGTAATTTAATTAATAGAAGACAAACTCTTTTTCAGGTTCTTCAGGATAAACTAATATGTTAAAGAAAAAACAATTGCCCGATACCTATACTGGCTAGAATATTGATTCATGTGATCGAAACTGAAAGATCAATGAATTACCTTTTTTTTTAAAAAAAAAAAAAAAAAAAAAAAAAAAAAGTAAATTACAAATAAAGGATTTTGCTCCTAGAAATCACCTTCAAGCTTAAAGGCTGGAAGCAGAAAAAGTTGAGAAACATTTCATCTTTTACAAATTAAAAGAGAGTGATGCTTTTCTTTCTCACTTAAGTTTGAAAACTGCATCCCGGATCCACATGATTCCCACATTGTGGGTTTTAAAAACAGGAAGTCAAATGCAAATGTTTTGTTGCCAGTCTAAAGTAAATAAGTCTTTGTACCAGGTTTAAAAACAAGAGCTGGTGCACATTAAATGTGCTTCTTGTGGAAGCGGTCCAGTTTGGGAACAGACATAAAATCCGAAATCTGGTCTTCTTCTCTCTGTTTGCGATCAACAGCTGTGGAGTCTGCTCACTTGATAGGAAGTGACAGCATTGGAGCCCCTCAGGGTAGTATTGTTGTGACCAGGCTCTGTCCCTGTCACTGTGTGACATTTACCAGAATGGTCTGTACCCACAGAAGAAATCAGATGTGATTGCGTAGCATTTGGGATGGAGCAGGATTCAAGAAACAAGAACAAAGTTGTTATTACTTTAGATTCAAATTATGAGACCACAGTAAGATGTGGCTTTTTTATCTTACTGTAACAATAAATAGAAAGAGGACTTCAAATCAATAAGAAAGACTAATTACTTTGTGGTCTTCTATAGGAGTCTATATTTTTCAAGACAATAGAAACACCTGGAAAGCTGTAATTGTTCACATATTACAGCCTTCACACCATGCTTCCTTCCCTGCCCATCCTTCTTGTGGGCTGAGGTGTGCACCTGGTTCTTTAGGTGTTCTTCAACATCTACAAATATATAATCTTCTCTCAGATCACGAAAATGAGCTTAATGTAATTGTGAGCCTTTATTACACTCCCGAAGTCTACAAAGGCCCATCTACAGAACAAACTCATCGGCTCAGAGTACATATGACTACAGTACAACCCAAAATGTCTACAGTAAGACTAACATTGTGGGTGCTGGACTTTGCCATTCTAACACATGGATGAAGTCTTTCAAGTTTAATTTCAAGAACTGGGTCGGTTTCACAGCGTCACTGTTAAATCCGTCGCTTCACACTCCAGCAATTCCCAACAGCCTCTTTCTGTTCAAAAGCACAAAACCAACATTTGAAGTTAAAATGAGTGAAGAACCCTTACATTTGACAGAGAGATTAGGTACACCCTTAAATTTAAATTTATGATAGGTTACGGATATGAATATGAAAATTGGGGAGTTAGGGAGGGTTTATACGTTAATGAATTTCACACCTCTCATCGCAGCGGATGGTAACTACTGATGTCACAAGATAGAGCCGATGGCTTATTGTGATTCTTCATCACTGCTCTGTACTGTTCTTGGTGAGTCTGAAAGACACCCCCTACTGTTCTTTTGTGGGATAAACAATCTGCTTCGTCTCCCCCCATTCTTTGTACTTGGCCTAAAAAGATGGCTGTCCTAGTGGTCTGAACGACTTGCCTCCGGTCTTTGTTCGTACTCAGTCAGAAAGACACCTATCTCCTGCTCTTTAGTGGTCTACCCAATCTGCGTCCTTTCCCCCTGCCCCCATTCTTTGTACTTGGTCTAAAACATGGCTGTCCTAGTGGTCTAGACGACTGGCCACCTCAACTGTCTCTGTTTGTACTCAGTCTGAAAGACACCCATCTCCTGCTCTTTAGTGATGTAAAACAAGTTGGTACATTAGCTCAGCCAGAAAGACAATGTGTTAGTTGCAGTTACTTTAATTTTTTTTAATTGTCATTTTATATTTAACTTTAAACTTAAGAAGCAAACATAAAAGTCTAACTTTAGATGTACCCTAAAGTATAAAAGCAGAGTTAGTTCTTAGAGTTTCTTGTTTGTACTACATTTCTAAAGCTTATAAATGATCAATGCAAAACATCCGTATGTGCTAAAAAAAATCATAGTCAGATTAAGTAAAATATCATCAAACTCAATGCAATCAAAAATATTTATATAGATATATATAGGTGGCAAGTCGTCTAGACCACTAGGACAGCCATGTTTTAGACAAAGTACAAAGAATGGGGGCAGGGGGAGAGGACGCAGATTGGGTAGACCACTAAAGAGCAGGAGATAGGTGTCTTTCTGGCTGAGTACGAACAAAGACAGGAGGCAAGTTGTTCAGACCACTAGGACAGCTATGTTTTAGACCAAGTACAAATAGTGGGGGCAGAGGAAGCAGATTGTTTATCCTGCGAAAGAACAGTAGGAGGTGTCTTTCAGACTCACCAACAACAGTACAGGGTATTGAGATGAGAGGTGTGAAATTAATTAACATATAAACCCTTCATAACCCCCCAATTTTCATATTAATATTCATAACCTGTCATAAATTTTGACTGAAGGGTGTATCTAATCTCTCTTTTGATTAATTTATTTTTAAAAAATCATATTTTAAGCTTCTGATAAGTTTTGTGACAAACTACAAACTTTCACCAATGATTTTCTTCTTGCAACTCTTATCTCCTGTGAGAAGACCAAAACACTTCAGCATTTCAAGGGTCTTCGTCACAGCTGATGAAGTCCCTTGAGACGCTGCTCTTCAACCATCTATGCCGCCTAGTGAGGTCTTTATTGGATACGCTGGTAGACACTGGAGTCCATCTACCAGCCTGGCATTTGGTAGATGGACCAGATGCCAGACTGGTCCGTCTACCATAAACTGCCCCCAGCACTGAGCTTCCAAGTGCACCATCATATGTTCCAGTGAATATTGGACTACCTCACTGGTAGCCCACAGTATGTGAACGAATAGGGCTGTCAAAGGGGTTATTTCTATTCTAACAGTTGTTTTACTAACAAATTCTTCCAGCTGAGCTGTGGCTTTCAGTACCTCCTCCAGAGTTACCATGGGCCTTTTGGCTGCTTCTCTGATTCTTGTTCTCCTTGCTCTGCCTGTTAGTTTAGGTGGACCCTCATGTCTTTGTAGGTTTGCAGTTGTTCTATATGATTTCTGTTTTAGGAGAGGGGCTAGCTGATACTCTGTGTGATGTTCAAAGCTTGGAATGTTGTTGTAAAACCCAGCCCTGCCCTGTGTTTCTTGGTCTTTGTGATGCTGCTTGTTGCTGTTTATTTGTTTGTTTAAACCACAAGACCGTCACAGTACAAAAGTATTTACACTAAGAAACCTAAGTGACAATTTAAGACAGTGGTTGGGCTGGGTGCTATCGAGGATTGCCAAAGCAAAAATGGGTGCATTCAAAAGCACATCTCACTTGATAAATGTAAATGAAAAATTCCACCTTCATTTGCAAACTTTGTGGCTTTTTAATCTCAAAAATCACTTCATTAGCAGTTTCCTACCGTAGATTTAAAATGAATCTGAAAAGTCATTTGTTTTTGAAGACATGAAATCAATATATTTACCGAAAAAGATAAAAGCACAAACTCTGCTGTGTGACCTTGGCCAAGGGAGTCTCATTACGGCTCCTGTTGTTCTATTGTTTTGCTTTCTGAAACAGATTCACATGAAAATCCAATAAGGGAAAGAATTGACACCCTAAGTACGGCTGTCATGATAGCCCTCGTCCCTTTCTTTGATTGAACAGCGCCCGCTTCTGCTGTTTTCCTTTCACTGGGGCTATTGGTTTTGTGAATGAAGTGGTCAAACTCCCAGCTGGTTGTTTTGATTTGGCTGGAAGGCGAGGGCAGCCGTCCTCTGCTTGCATCCCCTGCTGTCCATTAAGCCCCTCTCTTGGTAATACATGGGTAATGGCCTATCCATACGCCGTAATCAGACACAAAAAAAACCCCACCGACTGTAAAAAGCCATCAAAATCAAACACACAACCAAGTGGTTAGTCGCTACGTTGACGCAGCTGCGGCCATTATTTGCAAGGGGCGGGGGGAGGATGGACGACGAAGAGCAGAACTATTAAAGGTGGCTGTGTCACAAAGACTTGCATGCGTAACAAATTTAGGAGAGCCATCGATCCAACTTATGGCAGTCTGACTTTTATGTTACCGCTTTCAACAATTTGAGTGCAATTTACTTTAATCTGCACCAATAAGCAATATCTATCATAACATCCTGTTTGTCTGTTGTGTTGTGTATGTTTTCCTCTGTCGTCATCATTGCTTTGAATCCATGATGACACTTTACCAAAAATAACAACCCATAACACCCACTATCACATGCACAGACCCCACAGTGACACATTTTGTGTGTTGTGACTGTTTTTCCCTATAATTTAACTCTCAAAAAATGTGACAGTGAAACAGGGTTTATTCAGATTTTGACAGTAAAGGATTTTTTATCAAGGGCACATTTGTTTTCAGGTTTTAACCCTTTCTTTTGTAATAAACACCGTTAAAGTGGTTTGGCGGTGCTTTTAGGTTCAGCTTCTTTGCTTTTCCAAATCCGTATTTTATGAACAAATTCGTGATACGCGTTTCAGAGTCCTGTAGCAAATATAACATGAAAATGTTAATTTAATTATTTTCAGCCAGCAATATTTTTTGCCAGTGATTCCAAAATGAAACATTTTCCATTGAGGTTGCAAAGGAAATTATTTTCAGATTAAAAAAGAGACAAAATGCAGGTTAAATAATAATCTACTTGATTGAAAAATCAATTAATGTTAAATCAAGGTAAAATATTTATTTATTTCACACCAACAAAATCACAATAGTTAACAGTCTTAAGCTGTTGCAGTTGATTAAATACTGACTCAGCTGGTTAAGCAAATATTTTAATGTGTGTCCAAATGTGTTACCACAGCCTGAATTTCAGCTACAACTGCAATGACAGAAGCTGACTGATTTATTTGAATTCTTTTTATTTTTAAGATGACAAACTAGTTATTATGAGTTGGATATAGGCCCCTTTTATAATTGTAGTCCTTCAAAATAATTTGTCTCATAACAAGCATGTCACAGCACAAAAATGGGTAGTTTGTGCTACGCTCATTTTTATTGTCTGGTGTTTCCCTCTTGGTATACAGGATCAAAAGTTAAGTGACCTTTTTAAAGATGCTGTTTGACAGGGACTTCTTCAGTGTGAATCAGTCGTCAGAGGTTTTCTCCCAACTTTTGTATTCATTGTGGCAGCAGCAACATATCTTGTTTGTCCTCCTCTGTCTTGAAGGATCATCTTGTTTGTTTCTTACCGGCATGTCATGTCAGGTCTATCTCTATAAGCTTTTCATATAATAGTAAATGAAATAACTTGTATTTGGGACAATGCTATTGAAGAAGCTCCAGTACGGCAGGTGACGTTCATCTGCAGCTCGACATGCTTTTTTTTTTTAATTTTTTTTTAATTGTTATTCTCCATTATTGCAAGCTGAAGTAACGTGACCCTGTAGGCGGCTACAGATGACAGGGGCCCATTATGGAAAGGTAAATCTAATTAGGAGTCTCAACAGCCACAATGCCCTGTGTCTTTGCTGGAGGGGAAACAGAGAATGTTACACCAGTGACTTGGCTCTGTGACCCTAGCATCACCCGATGAGCTAAATCATAGAACCAAGTTTGGTTTTTATGCTGAGTTGTGGGGGGTGGGATATTGGGGTTCAAATTGATAAAATAAAAAAATGTAATTAAATGACTAAAAGTTAACATAAACATCCCTAGGATGGAAAAAGCAGTATTAGAGAAAGACTTAATGAATCCACTTCCAGTGATGAGAATCAGCAGACTCCCCTGAGTATCTGAAATTATTACTAATTTCAAGTGATTTCCAATAATCCTTGCATCCTGCTGGGAATATCTAACAGGAAAAATAAAAACATGTCTGGATGCGTCCAGACCACAATCAAACTTATCTGATATGACATTTACAAAAGAACACACACAAAAAAAGAGAAGCACAGCATGTTCAGCCTTAGGAAGTGGTGGGTAGTCATCAATGAAAAAGCTAAAGTTGTTTAAGTCACAACATCCTTTTTGATGTTTTGAAATTAGCCGATGGAGAATTTTGAAGTGTTTTAATTAAAAGTCCCAGTTGGTGATTTTTCTTCTTCCCTTATGTCTCCTTATCACCCGGACCTGCTGCTCTTTTTATCCATCCACAAACCTTAACTGCAAAATCAGATGGACAAGATAATCAGTGCAGTCTTTTGTTTACTTAAATTGGAAATCTTCAATTAACCTGCACTGTTCAGCTATAATGGAGTCACATCAATTCACATTTGAACATTATGTGAAGACTGGTAAGTGACAGCGAGTTCACAGTGCACACCACGTTAACACCCTTGGTAAAGATATGTAAATATGATACATAGGAAAATCTTTTACCACAGTCGCATGATCTCAAATCTGAAAAAGGGAAGAAAATCAATTTTGCATTTATTTTGGGTTGATAGGATGGGATTTTTATAAGAAAAGGTTTGAAAATGTTTGATTAGCTACCACTGATTTCTGGTTTCACTGTTTATGTATAGGGTTACGGTGGGAACGATGGTAGGAGTTCGTCCTGTGGGTCTCCATGTGTCTATCTCAGTGGTGGCTTTTCAGAGGGCCTGCTGATGCCACTGTATGGCAGATGTAGCTGCAATGTAGTAGCTTGCCACCATGTGATGAATCTTTGAATGATTGGTTTAGTATAACGCATTTTGGAGTCCCTGGACTAGATGAAGCAACGTACAAATACAGGCCATTGACTTATAAAATGGCTCTTATCTTAGCCACTCTTCAAAATGAGAAAAACAAGAAATAATTCTGTCAGATCGCTCCAAACATAAAAGTATGGAATTTGCTAAACGTACCGGAACTGGAACTGCAGCGTTCTGCTTTGATCAGATGAAGCAAAGTGTTCAAGTGCTTATGGGCAACTGTGGCTCTGTCATCTTGTGATCTGGAGGTTGTAGGTTTGATTCCAGCTTCCTCCTGCCACATGTTGATGTGCCCCTGGGTAAGGCACTAATCCCCAAATTGCCTACCAATCTGCATATAGGTGGATAAATGTGAGTGCGAAAGGGTGGGGATGTGACTCTAGTGTAAAGTGCTTTGAGTGGTCAAAATGATTGGAAAAGCACTATAAAAGTTCAGTCCATTAAAAACTAAATCCATTTTGGCATAAACCAAAGCATGAGTATGTGGTTAAGCAAGTCATGCCCATTATAATGCATGGTGGAAGATCTGTTAGACTGTGGGTCTATTTCTCTTGGAACGTTTCCTGGAAAAAAAATTATCGTAACTGGCATCCAACTCCTTAAAGGCAGAAAACTTAAAGTATTCACGGAATAAATATTTTCAGTGATCATTTTAGGCATGTCAGTCAGTATGGCCCACATGATTTTATGTAGAAATATATTTATTAATGGAGTTGGTAGCACTGTTACCTTGCAGCAAGAAGGTTCTGGGGTCGATTCCCAGCCTGGGGTCTTTCTGCATGGAGTTTGCATGTTCTCCCTGTGCATGCATGGGTTCTCTCCGGGTACTCCGGCTTCCTCCCACAGTCCAAAAAACATGACTGTCAGGTTAATTGGATTCTCTAAATTCTCCTTAGGTACCTACCCCGCCTCTCGCCCGAAATGTTCGCTGGAGACAGGCACCAGCACCCCTGTCTACCCCACTAAGGGACAAGGGTGTACAGAAAATGGATGGGTATATTTATTAACATGCAAAGTTTTCCCCATTAAATAAAATGACTACATTTTGGATATTTATGTTAAAGCTTTCTTACACATCAGGGTAGTGGGAGCAACAACATGTGTTGAGGGCGCTGTATGTTTGCCTGTGGTAGTGAATTATGTGGAATTAACAGCCTCTTGCTGGTTACGCTGGATGGTCATGTCACAGACACAGCTGTGTCACTCTGTAGTTACCGGCCACCCTGGCACTAAAGTGATGAGGACAGTCGTCACGAGCCATTGAGCATCAGTCCCCCCCAGCCACTCGCCCACCCGAGGAACACTTTATGCCACCGCTGTCATTACACATGTAGACAGAGACACTGGAAGAGCACTCTGTGTGATTACTCATTCCACTTGGCAGCTGTATTTTGACACATGCAAAAACAATCACAGTCATCAACACAGACTCTCTGTAATAAAAGAAGCGGGAGGACACGGGGGAACGTGGGGAATAAGAAGCTGCTTTTCTTGATAGTTTAAATGTTATAAAATTACACATTGGAAAATTAGATTTGATAACTGAGAATCACAGTGATGAATATTTTCTAAAATGATTATCTTAAAAATTGCAAAACTTCCTTTAGATTATTTAGATTCGTTTTCTTGGACATGTCCTTCTTTGCATGGGGGTATGCTACAATTTTTCAGAGCAGACCATAAATGGACCTACCCAAGAAATGCGGGCCTATTTTTTGCACTGTATTCAACCCTTGTCTCAATTGGCTCAACACACACCAACCACAAACATTCATAATCCTTCAAGGATGTCTCTTGCTTCTTTTAATTTTTTTTTTTTTCAATCTTGTCGATTTTTTCCTTTTCAGCTGTAGAGAATAGATTTTCTTTATCCATCCTCTGCTGTGCAGCTACCTTTTCTTTATCACTCTTTTTCTTCACTGCGGTGCCAATGAGCATAGAACTCATCAGTTCGTTTTTTTTTTGTTTTGGTCACTTTTCTGGGTCCAGCCTCTGAGAATGGGCTCGATTCCTCTGCCATGGCTCCATTACACCAAAGCTGGTGCACAGCTCAAAGAACTTTAGCGGGCTCAATGATGACCTGAGAGTGGAGGTGAGTGAGATCAGACGTGTCCCGTTTTGTGTGTTATTTAGTGTTACCTGACTTGCAGATGATGTGGAAATTAGATCAGTAGTTGTACTTCTTGCATTTCTGGTATGCTGTGAATAGCGAAGAGGCTACAGGCAGAGAAAGCAAAGCAGTGCGAGTGTAGGAAGTGGTAGCAACCCCAAATCCATTCACAAAAATATGACGTTTTAAAAGGCATGTTTGCTCTTTTGAGAGCTAAAGCACAGTACATTATAACTCCCTTTTATGTCTTACTTTTGTGTATGATTCTTATAGTAAATACTTTGAGCTAAATTAATCTAATCTGTATTTGTGAAGTTATTTTATAATCCTACTGAACTCCACCGAATTCATGTAAAAACGTTGCAGCATCATATCATTCAAGATTTCATTGTAGAGCTCTAATCCTGAGTAAAGGGGTTTATTTCTATAAATGACACTGGAATACAAAAACACATGCAATTAAAATGAGTATACAGAAAACACTGGTGACATCAAGTTTATATATATATATATATATATATATATATATATATATATATATATATATATATATATATATTAGTCTCAGGATGAAAAATATATGACCAATGTATTCCCTGCAGAAACCATTTAAACATCTGATCAGGAATTAAGAAGCAGCAAATTCTACCATGACTTCTTTTATTCTCTAAATATTGAGAAAATGAACAAAACAATTTTGGACTTCTAGACCAAAACAAGGGACTCAGTGGTCTAATTCTGTATTTGCCTTCATGGGGACTTGATGACAGTGATCACAGGGAGTTACAATGCTTATAGTGCGTGATATGGTGGTGTTTACCCAACATTATTACCGTTAATAGGATATTTATTTTGGGTTTTTCTCCTAATCAGCTGAATGAGTGTGATGAACTTCACTAAGGTGACAAACGTTGCTGATCAGACGGCTGAAGAAAAGAAAGGTGGAGGATGATGAATAATAGCCCAGCTGGCCGCGTTAGCTGCAATTAGTCCATGTGAAGTCTGACAATTGTACAGAGAAAAGCTGACACAAAGCCACAATGCTGCAGCTGAATCAATACATAATTGTAATAATTATCATCCTGGTGTCATTTGTGGACATGT
Source organism: Poecilia latipinna (assembly GCF_001443285.1). Lineage (NCBI taxonomy): Eukaryota > Metazoa > Chordata > Actinopteri > Cyprinodontiformes > Poeciliidae > Poecilia > Poecilia latipinna. Next base: position 146,655 of record NW_015113748.1, read on the forward strand.
CGACAATTCCAGTGAAGAAGATGGAATTGGATAAACACAGAGGCTTTAAATGGCAGAGGGCGTTGCTTTCTCAAGTGCGACGTTTCTAACAAAAGGTAGCCCTGATACCTGGCGTGAACGGCAAAGAGACACAACTCACGATCGGAAATCTAAATGCTTCCAAAATAATTTCTTGGAGCCAATCTTTTGCACAGAATCAAGAGGTCAGGTTGAAGAGTTTTCATGTCATATTGTAATTATCTTTAAATATTTCTAGAAAAATCACTAGATGTGTGCGCATGTGTGGGATTTTCTACAAAGTGTACATTACCTTTTAAAACCACTTTAATTAGTGAACCATAATTAGTGTAAATCTGATAAATGTATTATAATATTTTTATGTCACAGTCAGGAAAAAGTAAAAGTTTTTAATGATTGGTAGCTTGTAAATTTGTCAGATACATGCTCTGCTTGTTTCTTGTTGCTTAAGTTAAAGCAATATATCCAGACTGATTACACAAAACGAGTCTCAACTAGGATTAAAACCCCTGCTTATAATGTCTCCTTCTTTCTGAACTTATTTATAAAACTCTAGAATGAGAGTGAGAAGATGTAATCTACTGATAAGCAGTTTTTAGGCTGGTTTCAATCTAATTTGTTTAAATTTATTTGGACAAATTAGACAGAGGAAATTTGTAAAAGTCAAGGAGGAGGATCGATCCTGAACCTGTATACAGTTGTTTTACCTGTTCTGTTATGCAAGGACTAGCATATATGAGTTATATAAATTTGAGTAAGTCTGGAAATAAAAGAAGCTCGAAAGCATAATTTATGTTCTTGTTTTTATAAATACACAAACAGAAACATGTATGGGAATAAATCCTCAGCAGAGAATCATGAAGTAGAATGACAAACGGTACTGTTTGTGTTTTTCTGTCTCTTATCTCCAATCTGATTTCCTCAAAATATACTCAAGCCACTAAAATGAGACGGATGGAAGAGAGCATAAAATTGGTAATTGTTCCCATCTCTGGATAAATGTCAAGCTTCTGTCTCTTACTCTGCCTTTTATGTCATACCACTTCCACAAAAAGGTCAATATGAAGAACAAAAAAAACCTTTTATTTTAAAAAGCCCCTTTATAAAGATGCACTTACAGAAATTCTGCCTTGCAAATGTTCACACCCCCTTAACTTTGTCAGGTAACAAACACAAACTTCAGAGTATTTTCTTGAGATTTTATGTGAAAGACCAACACAAACTAGCACATAATTGTAAAGAGGAGGACAAATCTTGACTTTTTAATAAAAGTACGACATCTATCATTGTCATTTTAGAACGAATATGATCATTTGTATTAATAAGTATATTTTCTTTATTCATCACCTATACTTGGTTATCAATTCCATTATTCATTGGGGAAGTTCCTTACAGGACACACAGGAAAAACAACCATCCATGCACAACTATGGATAATTTAAGAGAGACCAATTAACCTAACAATATCAAGATTTTGGACCATGACAGGAAGCTGGAGTACCCAGAGAGAAGCCAAACATGCAGAAGGAGAACATGCAAACTCCATGCAGAAAAACAACAGCCGAGATTCAAACCCAGGACTTCCTCCCTGCAAGACAACACTGATGCCAATTTCTCCACAATGCAGCCCCTGATATGATTGTATATCAATGATTCACATTATATTTTTGTAACATTGCGTAATAACACAACAAAACCAACATATGTTCAACGAAAACATTTTGGAAGTTATTTTTCATAAAACATCAGCAAAAAACAGGATTATGAAGGTGATAGAAGACAGTAAATAGATCATAAAGTTGCAGAAAATTGTTTTTCAGCAGAAACAGAGGAGCTGGTCAGAGCTGAAGCTAAGTATTGAGGCATTACAAAAAGAAAACAAAACCTTCTCCAAACTGCTAAAGTACCAAAATACTTGACACTGGGCTGCTGGTTCAGTTTCCTGACAGACAATTTTTAGGCATTACGTCCAAATTAAATTGTTTAGATTAAGCATTTCCATGTGTTGCAGTTCAGACTGAAATAGTGTTGAGAGTCTGTGGCGCGACATAAAAATCGTTGTTCATGTTCTCTCATGTAATCTGACTGAGCCTAAGCTATTATGCAAAGAATGGTGGGCAACAAAAGAAGCAATATTTCTACGTTTAGAAGTTTGTGTTTGTAACAAAACAAGTGTAAAGGTCTGAATACTTTCCCAAAACACTGTAGCTCCTACGACCGTCATTTGGTTTAGCATTTTCTTTAATCTTTAGGTTATCAATCCTGGCCTCCAACATGAGATGAAGCCGCATTTTTCCACCTTCTCAGGGTTATACCGGTGCTCTTTAGCATTTTCAGCCTGAGCGTTCAGGTTTAGGTAAGAGTCACACAGGATCTCGCTTGAGTTCTCTGCACCCTTACGAGGTCGTGATACTGCGGCATGTGGCCAGAGGTCCACAGATAATCCCTTTACCAAATTTTGCCTGTGGGCATCGTACATCATTCGCAATCATGTTAAACCACTAAAGTCATCAGCCTAAAGCGCTGCAAATCCACTTGATGTGGTTGTTGCTGAGGTAAGATACTGGCAGAGTACCTGCAAGGAGAAAAAACAACATGTTGTTCTCTTGCCTGTTTGGAGCAGGTGTGAGGTCTTTTTTTTTTTCTATTCCCTATCAAATCTAATTTGTCAGGAGCTGTGCAGATTGGATTGAGTTGATAAAGTGACTTAATTTTCTACAGTTGACTTTTCTTTCGTCTAACCTTTAAAATAAAGCCCTGAGGTCAAAGCTTTGATTTTTGTTTAAAGATAATACAATGTTCCCAATTAATGGGTGGAGAATATATTTTTTGCGATTTATTTATAGAATGAGCTGTGGCTTACATAAAAACTAATTATTTTACACTAAATTATGAGAATACGTGTAACAACTGAAAAACGTCCTGCTTCAAACCTAAATACTGCGCCTATATAGGGTTAAAACCGTTATATATATATATATATATATATATATATATATATATATATATATATATATATATATGTATGGACAGTATATATGGACAGATCCAAGCGAGACTGAGTCTGATTCAGTGCACTGATTGATTCGAGTGAGATTAGCGCGTTTGACGTCAGAAACCGCAAACAAATGATGCTATAAAAAGAGTAAACCTGTCCGCTAAAAAAATGTGAAAGACCTCCCAGCACAGAGAGCCGCAAACACACTTTCACCTCTGCTACAGCTGACCGTCGATCTTAAAGCCTGAAGATGCCTCTTTCTAGCAGCTCCACGTCCTCCACCAAGAGCATCCGCAGAGCCGCGTCCGAGCTGGAGAGGTCGGATTCCATCACGGTAAGAAAGAATATGAAAAAAAAAAAGTTATAATAATTATCAAGTTTGCTAATTTAGAAGAGTCTCGGTGTATTTATGTTTTTCGTAAGTTGTCATAATTCGGAACCGCTAAATGTGGATACGTCTAGAATAAAGCGCAATACCGAATTTACGCAACGCCATGCGGTACTGACAGCGCGTAAGGTGTTTTGTTTCAATAATCAAAATCGCCCCTCAGTCCTGCTCCAAAGAGTGCTAAAATATACACTGTGGTATAGTTATGTTTTAGGGTTTACCTCGAATGCATGGCTGTCCCAATGCGCATTTCGAGATGTAAAGCGCTCCCGTCCAAAGTCCAAAAAGTAAGAATAGACAAACAGTTGCCCGTATCTGATGTTGTGTGTGTGTGTGTGTGTGTGTGTGTGTGTGTGTGTGTTCTGCCTGGGAGATGAAATCACATAATGCAGGAGGGATATTTTTTGCTCCTCTAACAGTCTCAGAGGTTCATCGGAAGACGGCAGAGTTTGATCGAGGATGCGCGGAAGGAGAGAGAAGCTGCCGCGGCAGCGGCGGAAGCAGCGGAGGCCACCGAGCAGATCGTGTTTGAGGAGGAGGACGGAAAAGCGCTGCTGAACATCTTCTTCACTTTGAGGAACTCGAAAGCACCTGCGCTGTCCAAGACACTCAAAGTCTTCGAGGTAGGAGGCAGATTAATTTGAGACTTAAAAATGGAACTCGGTGTGACTTTGTTGGCTTGAGTTGGATGCAAGTTCAAATGTATTTTATATATTAGTCAAGGCTCTTAGATGAGCGATGTGGGTTAAAACCTTCCACGCTATTTCAATCAGACTTAAATCAAGGTTTTTCATGTTAAAAATGAAATTCTGTACTTAAAAAATAAAATAAAATAAAATAAGAAAAAAATAAAACAAAATTAACCTCAACCAGAAATAATAAAATCTGGCTGTTATTGTGTGTGAGCAATTTATAAAGACTTTTTGAATGTTACGTTATCCATAAATATATCTCAGATATATTTTACACAACTTCTATAATAAATCTACAATTTTTATATAACTTTTTTATAAACATAGATAAAAGTTTGGAAGTTAAATATTTGAAATATCTCAACTACTGTATATATAGAATAGAATAGCCTTTATTGATCCCCAAGGGGAAATTGCTTTTATATATATATATATATATATATATATATATAATTAAATCTGGAATTTATAAGCTTTCAAATACATGCTGCCTAAAAAAATCTTGAATAACCACCATGTTGAAAAACCACAATACTCTGTATAAATTTTAACAATTTATACAGAGTACACTACACTACGCACCGGGACGCAGAATTATTTGCATTCATGAGTCCAGTTTGTTTAATAGAGAGGAGGAACGTATGCAAAAAAATAATATCACAATTGTACAGTGGAGTTGTGTCTACTGTGGAAGAATCATGTGTCATCCATGCCTCATAAGTGTGCTGATTGTATTTCAGACGTTTGAAGCCAAAATTCACCACTTGGAAACTCGACCATCCAGAAAGTTGAGGGAGAACCTCGAGGGCCTGGAGTACTTTGTGCGCTGTGAGCTGCACCTCTCAGACGTCAGTACTCTGGTCAGCTCTATCAAGAGAAATGCAGAGGATGTCAAAACCACCAAAGAAGTCAAATGTAATCATACATTTTTGCTTCGGAGATCATCTGTATAACAAATCTGCTGTTTTGCTCAAATAAGAACCACAAAGTGTCATTACATTTCTATGTTTTCTTTCTACTTCTTCCGTACCAGTTCACTGGTTCCCAAAGAAAATAGCAGATCTGGATAGATGCCATCATCTGGTCACAAAATTTGATCCAGACCTAGATGAAGATCACCCTGTAAGTAATGCATTTGCCAGGAGCAAGGAAGAGCAGGAATACAGATCACAGTACAAGGGGTTGTTATGACTTTGTGCCATTATGTCATAACGCAGACAGTCTGACCAGTGTTTTTGATATATGTGATTTGACCAGGGATACAGAGACCCAGCCTACAGAGAGAGAAGAAAACTGATCGGGGACATTGCTTTCACATACAAACAGTGAGAAAAAGCAGTTTCACTTCACAGACAGAGATGAGCAGAAATACTTTGAGATTTTTTTTGACAAATGTGTGTTTATATATCTGTGTCTGCAGCGGGCAACCGATTCCTAGAGTGGAGTACACAGAAGAGGAGATTAGCACATGGTAAGAACCTACAAAGTAAAAATGGTTGAAATTTACAAACATTGTTTTTTTTTTTCCCACACTCATTCTTCCACAGAGTAAATTCAGTCTTGCTGTTGCAGTTGTTGACGTGTGTAACATGGCGTTTGGGGCACCAAGAGGTGAAAAATCAACCAAATAAATAAAAACTTACCCCAAGCTACTTTTGCATAGCTTATTTGAATGTTAAATGAATGGGAGTGAGTACCCTTGTGGTGTGTAGAGTGTAAGCACTAAAAAGAATTTGACTGATAACGCTGTAGTTAATGCGGCGCGTCTCAATTTCAGTCCTCAGGCCCCCCTGCTCTGCATGTTTTAGATGTGCCTTTATTCCAGAACAGCTGATTCAAATGGTTGCATGACCATCAAGTACTGCAGAAGGCTGTTAATCACCCACAGATTCCGTCCAGGTGTGTGGCTAAAACATGCAGAGCAGGAGAGGCGTGAGGACTACAATTGAGAAACACCGAGTTAATGTAATTTGCAGTAATTTGTCCTTTGTAGCATGGGTTAGTGCTACAAAAAGGGATATTTCTGTGTTTATTCAAGAGTTTGAACTGTGTTTAACATTTTATAGTTCAATAAGTTATTTTTTTTAAATGGATGATTCTCCACTGAACAACATTCTTTGAAAGAGAAAATGTGACTTTTTTTTTTAGATTAGGATCACCTTAGAATTGGACAGGTTCCAAAAGCACATTATATATTAGACTACCTACCTACCTGTCTGTCTCAATATTAGGTCAGTAACAGTTTTTAATGTTTCTGATAAGTTACAGAGTTAAACATTTTGCAGACTTAGTCTGGATATGAGAGTAGTTGGATTTGGGGCAGCAGAAGAATTACGCCACGGTACGGAATTGCCAGTGATCATAAATAATAAATCATATTTTTGGGCCAAATATTATGAATTCTCCAGTAAATGATGTGCAGCCAGAGGGCAGTAGAGGAGCATTCAGTTTCCAGTAGCCTGGGTGTGTCTCACAATGAACAGTCATTTTTTTTTTTTTGCTAGTTCTTCACAGCTTCTTAATATCCTGCTGTGGTTCTGCCTATGAATGCCAGAATGTAGGTTTTTATGCAGAATGTTAAACTGAAGAAAATGAGTAGGGTTCCTTATAGTGTTCATATTGTTATATGGATTGATTGATTTATGGGTATAAAGAGTCATGAAACCAACTATTTTAGGCACAAATATTTTATGTTTTTATTGTTAGACATCTCCAGATACTGAAACATTTTTGTAACAGAAAAAGTATAATGTACAAGTATGTTTAAGATCAGCACAGTACCAGTATTGCAACAGATTTAGTCAGTGATGGATGACATTTCTAGTAACTAACCCCCCGCCCCCCCGACAGCTGATTCGTCCTCATTGTAAAAATCAATACTTAAATCACGTCCTTAGCAATTCAATAGCTCTGATTGCCACATGCAAGTGTCGTGCATGTAGTACACATTCAGAATCGGACACGGACAACTGAGATAGTTTAAGAAGATTTATTTTACAGGTTCGTAGGAGACCTGAGAAAGGGGAGATTTCTTACGGAGTTCTGGTGGATATGAGGCTCGGGGAAAGAGGCGTGATCCTGAGTGCGGCGAACAGCGGCGGATTCAGGGGTAGAGCGGCTCGGAGGAGAGCGGGCAGGCAGGAGCGTCTTGGCAGATCTGCTGCAGGAGGACAACCAGGAATGAGCGAGCCTGGATATCTTCAAACAGGAAACAGAGAGGTGTTAAATCTTTAAAACTCGGAGGAGACGAGGCGAATTCAGACCAGGAACTCGGATCATAGAACATAAATTAGACGTGGAAGACTTGATAATATCAAACTGAGGTTAATCGTCGGGCGCTGAATGGTTGTTTGTCCGGCAGTTCCTTATAAACGCCAACAGACCAGAGGAAGATGATTCTTTACAGGTGTGCTGGCAGCACCCGGCTTCGGAGCCCCCCTGCAGAGATCATCTTAAAGGAAAGATGTCTCACTCACGCCAGCCACACAGATCAGGATCGCAGCAGTAAGAGTCTCACTGGCAAGACACAGGCTGTTTGGAGAGATTTTGTGAACTTACACCAGCAGGTGGCAGTGATAGGCGTGACTCAGTGGAATGTAATGAAACAACTAATCCTAAACTTGGCCCCAAGCTATTTGAGAAAGAAACTTGTTCTTGAATAGCTGTAGATACTCCTGTTCATAAAGGGATTTAACACAGTGCTAAAGATAATAAAAATAAGAAGGAAACATAAGCCTGATCGACTCAGAAGTAAAGTCATTATCAATTTTATAACTGGTTTGACCACATTTTCAGTCCTCAGCCAGCATCCTCACTTTTAAAGCAAAGAAGCTTTCGGAAACTGAGGCTTCGTTTTATTTTATTTCATGTAGGCGTCAAGTCTACTCGACCCTTAGAGACTTGTACATCACCCACGCCTGCAAAGAACACCTCGAGGCCTTTCGTCTGCTGGAGAAGCACTGCGGCTACAGTCCAGACAACATTCCCCAGTTGGAAGACGTGTCACGCTTCCTTAAAGGTATCATCTGAATGTAATCTATGAAAGGAATGAAACCTAAGCACAGATGTTGTGTGATTCCACAGTCTTGGTGTTCTTATAAAATGTTTTGAACTGACGCAGAACGCACAGGGTTTCAGCTGCGTCCGGTGGCAGGCCTGCTCTCAGCCAGAGACTTTCTGGCAAGTCTGGCATATCGCGTGTTCCAGTGCACCCAGTACATCCGACATGCCTCTTCCCCCAATCACTCCCCAGAACCGTGAGTATTAATGTGATTCTATGGGGGCACAAAGTTAAAACTAGCTGTACATACCATATAAAATTCATTTAATTTTCCTACTGTCTGATATTAAAGACTATTTCTTCCTCTTTTTTTTATGTTGGTTAGGATTACAAAATGTATTTGCCAAATGCCAAAATCATAATTGTTTTTCCAGACAATTCTTTATTACTGTGTTTAAATTTAGAAGTTGGTATATGTTAAAATAACTATGCTCTGAAAAGCTTTAGGAAAACCCAGCTGATTATGTTGATGACAAGTCCCTTCCTACATGGACTGAAAAGTCTCTCAGGAAGGAAAAAGCCTTTCTCCAAAAGCAACACAAAAAGCCACATCCATCTCGCAAACGCACATTTGGGTAAAAACGTCTTTGGAGTCATGTCCCATGGTTGGATGAGACTAAAACTGAAGGTCGACCACAGTGGCCTATGTCTGGAACAAAACTGAGAAGCTTGTATGACTGAGAACACCAACAACAAATGTGAAGTGTGATGGTGGCAGCATCATGTTGTGTAGGTGTTTTACTGCAGGGGAAACTTGTACCCTTCGCAAATGGGTTGACATCATGGGGAATGAACATTATGTGGGAAATATTGCAGCAGCTTCTCCAGACATCAGCCAGGAAGTTAAAGCTCGCAACAAATGGGTCAAATTAGATACAAAGTGGCTTATAGACTGAACCAAGTCAATGTTTTGTTCTGTTTTTAACTCCACTCCACTCTAAGGTTTGTGGGCAAAGCCCAAAAGGATGAGTGCTCACAAGGCATCTTGTTAACCCGACTTAGATATACCCACTCTTTCCCAATGAATAGTCTAAATATTCCAACAAACTAATCTGAGAAGTGTCAGAGTTTTGCAAATAGTTATCTCATGAATAAGTTGTTTGTCTCTCTACTCTAAGCTGGAAACAGGATGAGGTGGACCATCCTGTTCTTGGAGAAACCGGTTTCGGCTAGTTCAGAGAGACCCCTGTACTCCTTATCTTTAAGTTTCTGTTTTATGACCGACCCCCAGCCCACTTTGAATGAAACCAGGCTGCTGCAGGGGGACAAGCTGGAGTTGTCCTGAGGCACCACTGAGACTCTCCCCCTTTGCAAAGGCTGAAGTGATACTACTCCCTGTGTGGTTCTTTATATGTACAGGTTAAAATACGTAAACAAGAAGCTCCTATGAAATCTACAATTAAATAAGATTTGAAAACATCTCTAAAAAAATATGTTGTTCATTATTCTAGGATATAGCAAATAGAACATATGTTGGTAATCCTGCCTGATCTAAAACCGATAAAGTTTGGTCTGATTTAATGTCAGACACAACTATTGGTTAGGGGCCTTTTTATACGGTCTGAGGTGTTTATTTTTCATTGAGGTGCAGGTTATGTTATAATTTCTGTGCTTTACAAAATGAATGTGGGATCAGCAAATGATACAACAGTGAACACAAAGTACAGAACTGCCATTTTTGCACCAAATAAGTCAGTTAAAAATGATTTAGCTGAGTTAATTTTTAAGAAAGTTCCACACAAATTATCTGTGAAGGAATAAATGAGAAAACTTCCTTTTGCTTCTATAGTTTTCCAGCTTGTTTGATGGTAAATTACATTTTTGTTTTGTTTTCTGTCTAACTCTATTGTTTTTGCCACTACACCAGCATTCAGTGAAAGTAATTTAGGTATGTTTCCTCAGAATTTTCTTTGCATGTTCAAAGTTGAGTTTGTCTTTATTTTCAGGGACTGTGTCCATGAACTCCTGGGCCACGTCCCCATGTTGGCTGATCGCACTTTTGCCCAGTTTTCACAGGTTAGAGTCCAATGACTTTCAGATTATTTTCTGCAGTGTGGAGCTTTGATGTTTCATGACGTTTTTTTTTTTTTTTTTTTTTTTTTTTGTTTTTTTTTTCAGAACCTTGGTCTGGCATCACTAGGGGCATCAGATGAAGACATAGAGAAACTATCTACAGTAAGAGTCTTGTTCTGACTGCAATGAAATCACTGAAAAGACTGTGTTTAAGCTATAACGTTACAATAAGTGACACATGTGCAGTTAATTTTGTTAATGTTGACACTATTCTTTGTTGTTTCTCTCACCAGCTGTACTGGTTTACAGTCGAATATGGTCTCTGTAAGCAAAACGGTGAGGTTAAAGCTTATGGGGCTGGGCTGCTTTCTTCCTATGGAGAGCTTGTGGTACGTTGCAGCATATTTGTCTTTCTTTAAAAACAAGAAAACACAGCCGAGTGAGCTCCCATCTAACTCCTTCCCCGTCACCTCCTTTCAGCATTCTCTCTCTGATGAACCCGAGGTGCGGGAGTTTGATCCAGAGGCTGCAGCGTTGCAGCCCTATCAAGACCAGACCTACCAGCCAGTCTACTTTGTTTCAGAGAGCTTTCCAGATGCCAAGGAGAAGTTCAGGTACTTAGTTCTTTATTGAGTTATACAGATATATAGGATCATATGAAAGGAGAAGAAAGAAACGGAGAAGAAAAAGAACAAGAGGTTTTGTGAGGACAAGGTCAGAGAACAGCCAGCCAAGCCCGAGGCCACAAACTGTTGTAGGTCAGCCATAGCAGCCAGAAGACAGCTGTTACTAATATAGCCTTTCTTACCAAGGCAAAACTCTGCAGTTTTATTTGGCAAACAGATAATGTTGCTCTGCAAAACAAGTAGCTTCAGTGAGTGTTTTGACAGTCTTTAGTCTCCAATGGGATACAGCAAATGACATAAGAACAAGGTGACGAGATGAGAAGATAGCCAGCATGGAGATGTTTGGAAAAACAAAGCAAATAGGACAAAGGATGTTGTTTTTTTTTATCTACTTTGTAGAGCAATGTTTTCTTATTCTTTTATAAAGTGCTTTCATGCATTGATATCTCACTTGATCCTCTCACAATTTTTTCTTTTACCAGAACATACGTAGCAGGCATCAAGCGTCCGTTCTCGGTGAGGTACGATCCGTACACATGCAGCGTCGAGGTCCTGGACAATCCTCTGAAGATCCAAGGCGGTCTGAAAGGCGTGAAAGATGAGATCAAGGTGCTGACCGATGCCCTCGCCGTTTTGTCATGACGACCTCTGCCGGTTGTTTGCTTTCTCTACGCTGAGCTCTGCAGTGTCCAAAGTGTGACGAGACTAACGTGCGTATCTTTATGTGCTGTAAATCCAGTACGATGTTGAGTTGTTGCAGTTTGTGTGTGTGTGTGTGTGTGTGTGTGTGTGTGTGTGTGTGTAGGGAAAGGGCCACCGATGTCGACCACTTCCCCCAGTGTGAATGCATTTGTGGAATAATGTACTGTGGTTCTACTTGACTGGACAAAATTCACGCTTTAATATGTAAAAGTGTTCACATGTACCAACACCGGAGCCACAATCAAAGAGAGTTGTATTTCTGAATGTATTCAAAGAAAATGAAATAAATAATATAAATTATTTTAAAATCAAAGAAATGTAGCAGTTTAGTGGAGATTATATTCCAAAGTGTACATTTTAGTCCTTTGTTTTAACAAAAATATATATATTTAAATATATTGTAAGTGCTTCTTAAATGATTTATTTTTCTGCATTGAATAGGGGTTTTCACATTAATTTGTCATTATCTGTGCTGTATTTGCCTCATTTGGTTTTACATGCATGATGAAAAAAGTTAAAAAATGAGAAAAAAGATACATCCAATAACAATTGCAAATAAACATTGTTAAATAACTGTTGTTTACTTGGGTTTTGCACTGTGTCAATTGTCAAAAAAATAAATAAATAAAAATAAATAAAATAAGACTTTCTCACCTATATGCCACAAGAGGGAGCACTCCTACAAGTTGAAAATGTCTGTAAAGTTTAAAGGTTTTACTATGAAACAAAATTCTTGTTCATCATCTGGGCAAAACCTACAATGTTCTGTTTTTTTTCCAAAACTAATAATTCATATTATGGTTTTCTTTTCTATACTGAATTATATGTCTGCACATACACCATAAAACAAACTGTTAGAATTTAACTGCTCTTGCATCAGGTTTTAATCAATATTCAAGTGTTCTAGATAAGTGTAATGGCTGAAGACAAATTAATTAGTTAATTATTTTTCTAAGTACTCAGTTAATTACATTGTAAACACTTAAGCACGCTCCATACACACTTAATACAGAAACTTTTAAAGGTCTTCAAATTAGCTTATTAAACAAATATATGATACAGGTATGGCTCAATAAATTAGATTACATGAACAAGTTGAAAAACAGAAAATTCATTTATCAAATTTTAAGGATGGTTAAGCCAAAAAATGCTCATCCTAAAGAGGTTGACTGGTCACAGACTGGCATATTCAAACAATTAAATGGAAAACTGAGTGGCAGAAAAAAAGTGAGGTGAAGTGTTGTATATATATTTTTTGAGGACCTGAACTAAAGGCTTTCTTCATCTGTAAGCCTTAATCATCATCAAAATGACCAGAAATAAATAGTTGTAACATATCTCTCTGTCTGAAATGAATCTTTTGTACAATTCATGATCACATCAGCCTCACAATTTTATGTTGGACATTATCAAATGAGAGCAGTCGGCTCGAGAAACATCTTCCACATTTCTAAACAACTGTTGTAAGTTGCGAAAACATCAATTAAGTATCAAGTAATTTAGTGACACTAGACATTATGCTAAGAATATAAAAAAAATCAATACATTTGTTGTCAAAAATGGCGCTTTCTTGTCGGCAGCTCTTTGGGTCGGCACTCTGTGGAGAGTTTTGTCCGGACACATCACCGACTGCCCGGTCGAGAACGAGGCTGCAAATCAGATCCCGGATCAGCAGATCAGCAGCATTTGCTGCTGATTTCAAGCTGCGAGACAAACAAAGGGAGCTTCGCGATCTGGACCAGTAGGTGTCAGTCTGACTTTGGAGATTTCTACTTTTTTTTTTTTTCTTTTTTTTTGAAGAAGAAACTTGCATAGTGGACACCCCCCTTGTATATTCTCATTTAGAAAATAATGTGATCTCCCTTGTTATCTATAAAGTTTGAGATATTTTCTTTACACTAAAGCTGCTCCTCTTGATGAGTTAAAATCCTGGAATCTTATTTAAAGAAAACTTGACTTGTTTGCTCTTTTTGATGCCATATATCCGGATTCTGTTTATTATTATTATTACTATTTGACTCCCTGATGGCTCCAATTGATGGCTATTTTAGAGTCACTGCTGCATCCTGCTTCTGTGCATCAGCACCAGGTCGGTAAACCACAGTCCAATCTTCCACTTTCCACCGTCAGACCACCTTTGACTCCCCCCCCCCCCTTTTTATTTTTATTTGCACACCTGAGTCAGAGGACAGCCCGCAGACTCTGTGCACAATGATTCCACTCAATCTTAATCTTAATTACAGCAGGGCGGAGACATTGACATTTTTCTTGGAGTCGCAGGAATTACGAACTATTCTCGTTCAGTCTGCGCCCTGTGTAAACAGTGTGATTGTAGGTTACAGAGCGTAAACGCAGAAAATGCCAGTGGAAGAGTTCCAAATTTGGCGACTCTCGCTCTCTCCCTCTTGTTCTTCCCCCTTTTGCCCGTTTTTTTTTTTTTTTTTTTTTCCTGTAAGCACTTTTCCAACATCTCTGGGCCATTTTCTTTTTTTTTATCAAGAGGAGGAGCGAGGACGAGGATGGGTGTAAGGGGCGTGTTTTAGTATATAATAGTTCTCCCGGAGAAGTTTTGCCTGTCGCCTGGTCTTTGGGACAGCCTCTCACACATCATCTCTATTATAGCCAAACCAACTGGGAAACTAAGTCACCTGCAATATCGCCTACCAAAATAACTCCCCGCGACTTTGACTACCCTGATGCCATCTGACATGGAAACCCAGCAAAGATCCGGACACCACTCACTTTGTCACACCTGCCGGAGAACGGAGAGCTGCAGGATGAAGGTAACTGGAGCACAAATAGTTTTCAGATACCCTCCCCCCCCCCCAGTTTGAGCCGTGAGAGGGCTCAGGCTGTGGGAAGAGTGGATATTTGTTGCGGATGGTGGGGTAGTTAGGGGAGGCACATAGATGCTTGATGGCATCAGTTTTCTGCATTTTGATCAAGCGGGATTTCTTGATTTGCATGCAGCAAGCGAAAGTTCAGGATGCACAAACTACAAAGAGAGCATGGGTTTTTAATGCCACGACAAAAAAAAAAAAAAAAAAAAAAAAAGCCAAGAAACGAAAGCTTTGGTTTTAATCTCCCCTGACCTGGATGGTGCGCCGTTCGCCGGACACGGGCGCAAGAACAGCTGGTCGCCTTGCCAGCAGACAGGGGGCGGTAGGTCTGAGGGTCATTGAGCTCACTCCGGGGTGAGCAAGGGGAAATTATATGCTGAGTCTGTATTTTTGGGGTAGTTAACTATCGAGCAGCCGGCCTTGCAACTTTCTGGGATGGGGGTGGAGGAGGAGGAGGAGGGGGGGGGGGGTGAGAG
>NW_015113748.1:164618-174290 GCF_001443285.1 Poecilia latipinna
GGCCGGGCTTGGAATTTTTGGGGGGGGGGGGGGGGGGGGGGGGGGGGGGGGGGGGGGGTTGTGTAAGAGAGTGAAAGCTTAGAGATACTGGCGACATTTTTTTTTTTTCCTTTAGAATAAGCACTTCTTCCAGGTGCCAAACACATGACAGCCGCTGATAAAAATCGGGTACTTGGTGTTTGAGTGTGCTTATTTGGTTTCATTTGACTCGCAGAGCAGACTTTTTTTTTTTTTTTTTCCCTCCCCGAGTTACTAGGTCAGTGCGTAAAACAGCTTTTAAGACTTTAATCTCTTACATTACAAAACATCTGGCTATGATTTTAGTTTTCATAAAATGTTTTATTAATTATTATTATTATTATTATTATTATTATTATTATTATTATCACAATAACGGATCGCAAATCTTACAGTTGTCCACATCTTACGTCTTTATGCTTTAATGCGTGTGTGTGTGTTTGTGTGTGTGTGTTTTTCGTCCCTGCAGGTCAAGAAGATGTGCTCGACCAGCCGTGCGTTGCTCTTTGCGCTGGCTCTCACGCTCTACGTTGTGGAAATGGCCTCGGCAGAGACGTTGTGTGGGGGAGAGCTGGTGGATGCGCTGCAGTTTGTCTGCGAAGACAGAGGCTTCTATTTCAGTAGGTTCTTTTTTTTTTCCCCCTTTCCTTTTCTTCAGAGCTGTGCAAGTTCCTCCAAAAACGGCCGGCGCAAATGTTGGTTTTCCCCCTTTTTTTTTTTTTTTTTTTTTTTTATCCCCCCCTCTCTCGCCCCTTTCCTACTCTCTCTCTGTTGTTTCACATCTGTTTGGATAGCTGAGACTGTCTGTGGCTGCGTGGTATGCGTGTTTGCTATTTTTCTTTCTCACGCACTGACGCCCATGCAACACACACGCACGCACACACACACACACACACACACACACACACACACACACACACACACACACACACACACACACACACGCAAGTCCGTGCGCGCAAACAGCGTCAGAGAGAGAGAGAGAGAGATTGCAGCCAGCTGTGCTTCTCCAGGTCTGCTCTGCTGAGTCTGCTCGTACAGCCTGCACCTCTCATTGCATATGAAAGGGCCGGGCGGGCGAGCTGCGGAGGAACATACACGACCCCGGCGACACAATGGGCTGCTTGTTTATCAGTAAAGTAATAGCACCCCAAGAGGCATTACCAGTCACCTCAGCACCACTATTCCCAGGCCAGGAGACCACACTGATGAGCTGCGAGGAGAGGAAAAAAATGGAGAGAGAGAGAGGGAGAGAGAGAGAGAGATTGTTAATGCCAGAGTAGAGAAAAGATCATCAACGTGATTTTATCATTTCTGATTGTTGCTTCCATTGTATTGATGGTGGGGCTGGCTGAATGGCTTTATGAGGAGCATTGCCATTCATCCTCACCAGGATAAGCTTCTGTTTGCTCTGTGGCCAATGCATGTGATGCACATAAGTTCCCCTGGAACATTAATTTAAGCATGGAATGTTAACATTTGCCACATGACTGGTTTTTTAGTCCTACTCCCGCTAAAATAATAATAAAAAAATACATATGTATATTTACAATTGCAGTTATAATAAAGTTATTTGTTGGCTGTTGCCAAAGTTTGGCTGGGATTTTTCTCAGGGTGTGAATCAGAGTGTAGGGTCTTAAGATTCCCTTTTAGAAATCAAAGTAAAAGCAAAAAAAAAAGAGCCTATAAAGACCCTCTGACACAAAAAGCGGTTGTTGTAAATTGATTCAAATAATACACTAGTTGTTGATGTTATTTGCATTGTATTATACTTCTGTTTCACTGGCTGACTGTTTAACCTTGCATACTAAATCTTATATTTGGGATCACAAATGTCTTCTACTGATTAGTTGCGTGTCAGAAGCTGGAAAGCTTAGGGACCAGTCAAATGTAAAACTTTATTATTCTTATGGGCTTAATGCATACAATAAATCAATGATGGCGTTCATGTGCATATTTTGCCCTGAGTGGAGGAACACAAGTATAACAAGCTCACAAAGGCAGGTTGTTTAGTCAGGCTGTCTGCTCAGGTATCCAGCCTTGCAGTCTGCTGGTTAACATGCCCACTGCAGTTCCAAAATGGCATCCACTCTGTGTGAAATGGTACATATTTCCAAACATCAACATTTGACATTGATTTAAGCAAGCTGACCATCAGTGTGCAGCTGTAAACAGTGTTCTGACAGAAAGTTTCAGTAGTGTTCAGACTGGCTCAGTTCAAACCTGAAGCTTACGTTGATAAACAGTCCAGCCATGCCAAGCTGTGCAGACTCTCATTTTGCCGTTGGACAAATGAGCAGAGTCTTGAGTTTATCCCAAAACTTTACTCAATCATTCCTCTTTCTCCCTGGATGACCTGCTCTTCCTGTAATCAAATCGAGCTGTCCTTTTTGTGAGATGTCTCCAGCTCAGTGAGGGCTGGAGACAAGGCCTTTATTGATCATGTGTAATGTTACCTTGTGCAACCCCCTCACCTTTGCCAACTAGTTGCTTCTTCTTCTGTTGTGTTTTTGCCATTCTTGCTTTCTGTTTATCCCCATTCATTGACAATTTGACAAAGCAGAAGTAAAATATTTGATTATTCTAAAGTATTTTATTTTATTTTTTTTTAACACCGTCTCTGATTTCGGGTTCCTTTGAACATGGTGTTTACTTGAAACACTCATTTTGGGATGCCCAGATATGCTTAATCAGATTATCCCTTCCAACCAAAAATATTTGTTGCTGTTCGTCGCAGATTTCCTGTTATCCTCTTTTCTCCAAGGTCTGCTACAATTGTTGAAGTAATCCTGCAAAAACAACCTCAATTCGTTACCGGAGGCCATGTGTGTGTGTGTGTATGTGTGTGTGTGTTTTTCAGGCCTCAACCTTACATTCCTGCTTTGTTTCTCCTCAGGTAGGCCAAACAGCAGGAATAACAATCATCGGCGCCCCCAGAACCGTGGGATTGTAGAGGAGTGTTGTTTCCGTAGCTGTGACCTCAACCTGCTGGAGCAATACTGTGCCAAACCAGCGAAGTCCGAGAGGGACGTGTCGTCCTCCTCTATGCAGGGCATGCCCGTCATGCCCGCGCTAAAGCAGGTGGGTCCAGAAGCAGCAACAACAAAAACACAAAGGCTTGTCCAGGTCTCTTATCTGCCCTTCCATCTCACCTGAAACACAGAGTGCAGACTGAAATCTACACAAAAACAGGTTTATCTTGTTAAGTTCTCATTGCTAAGCAGTTGCAAAGTGCTGACCATTGTGGAAAACATTAGCACAGTCACAGTACATTGTATTCTGGAGATCACATCGTCAATAATATCATGGTTAAGTGCCTGAGTGCTGATGTGGAACAAAAACAGCATGTTATGATTTTCAAAGAACAGCAAGCCGTCTAAAAATATTCCGATCCAAAAACACCTATTATGGCTCGAAGAGCTTTATCGGAATATACTTGAAACGTGGAATAGCTTAAAGACTCGACTCCTGAAAACGTCTCCAAAGCAATCTCAAAATGCTTAGTGCTTAAGATACGCGGAGAAAAAGCATAAATTATGCAGCTTTAAGATGCGAATTCCCTCTTTGACGGGAACCAAAACCAGGCTGCTGGGGAATTAGTTTGGACATGTCTCCAGTTTGTCTCAGTGGGGAGAGTTGATGGGTACAGCCTGCTCCGAGGGCCAGCTGTTCTTGGGGCTATTGAGCAGCTCTGTAGTGAATGGGGAGGGGCGGTAAACACTCTTCAAGTGGCAGGACCAAAACAAGCTATTCACATGAAGCGCTGGCTACTCACGCATAAATCCCAGCTAGCTCAGCTGCCAGGGCTCCCACTTGTCTCAATCTCTGAGTGCTCACAACAACACCTACAACTGTTTGTCAGCATTAGCATGGATGCTCTAAAATGAGCTTCCTTTGTTTGAGTGATAGCACGCAGCTAATATGTATATGAGGGAGAGTGGCCGCCTTTCCTTTGTTACCGTATGCTAAAAAGCCCGAGCACTTATTGACAGTTTCTCTCACTTGAGGAAGCCAAAACAAGGGCAGGCTGGAGGCGAGGCGAGGTTGTTTTGACGTTCAGCTCCATAAGAATGACATTTGATTTCCATGTTAGCGGTCCAAACAATGACCGAATGTTTTCGGGTAATAAACAAAGCTTTCCTCCATTGTAACGAGCACTTGAACAGTAATCTTATCTCCGCTAATGAACTGACTTCCTCCTCTCCCTCTTTCCTCCTGCACGCCACAATAGGAAGCCCCCAGGAAGCCGCATGTGACCGTGAAGTATTCCAGATACGAGGTGTGGCAGAGGAAGGCGGCCCAGCGGCTCCGGAGGGGTGTCCCTGCCATCCTGAGGGCCAAAAAGTTTCGGAGGCAGGCGGAAAAGATTAAAGCCAAGGAGCAGGCCATCTTCCACCGGCCCCTGATCAGCCTTCCCAGCAAACTGCCCCCTGTGTTGCACACCATGGACAACTTTGTCAACCACAAGTGAGCCCGCTGCCAGCCCTTTGCACAGACAAGAGTATGAGGGTGACAAAAAAAAAAGACTAGGGGATTATAGCTTTGTCTCTGACGTCATTTCTGTGGCAGTCCTCTTTGACCTCCCCTGCCCTGTCCGGGCCCACCAGTCCCTCCCCCCTGCTCTTGTCCAGTACGTCTTGAACCCCTGGCCCTTTCCTAATGCCCCCCGATCTCCCCCCCACCCCCTTCCACCTAAACCTCAGCCACCCTCCTCTGGCATACGAACATGCCTTCACAATCTTCCTGCCCCCTCTTCGCTCCCCTCCTCTTTCAGTCACCGATACAAAAGGAACAAACACAAGAGTTGAACAGAACTCTAACAATTCAGCTGAATGCAATTCAGGTGGATCCCCGAGCAAAGAGAGAAAAAAAAAAAGGCAAGGGGAGGGAGAAGGAAGATGAAAGAGATCTGTGTTTGCGAGTGTCAAGAGGACACCTATCATAATGGTTTTTTTTTCTTTTCTTATCCCGGTGGAAGACAACAGAAAGTGAAGAACGACTTGCATGAAAGAATCCATTCCACATCATTTTTTTTCCTGAGGCAAAAGAAAACCTCTCTTAGTTCTTTTTTTTTTCTCTATTAGTTTGCACCTCTACCTATAAAGGGACTTCCACACTGTAAGGAATTATTTTGCAAAATTAGATTCCTGTTCCAGCACCTTTTTTGATCACAAACAAAAAGCAGAAAAGAGTCTGCAGAATTGCACATTGCCACGGATTACGTCAAAGTAAAGAAAAAAAAAAGGCACTATTTTTTTATGAACAATGAACGTGTAGCTTAAAAAATAAATGTCATGGTGCTAGCTTTGGGAATGGACTCAAAGAAGAGGTTGAAAGCATGTTTTTGTTTTCCTTTTTTTTGAATGAATATTAAACTTTCCGTTTTAAGGAAAGTGTGACTTTAAAATAAAGAGAGGAAAATAAAGGATATGGGGGAGCTCCTGGCAGTGGCGCTGTCAAAAACGGGGGGAAGAGTCACTGAGGAAAAAGAAAACAAAAAACGGGCTGTGTTGGCATCTCGGCTCATGGCGAGTTCTAGTGGCTGCTCATTATTAGTTCGCCAGCATTAGCAGCATGGAGAGGTGGCCCCAGACTCGGTCCTTGGTTCTCCTGTCCCTCTGATGCTGCTGGACAACACGGAGCACAACCTTGGACACACGTGGGACACTGTGGACCCTCTGGACTATAGCTGTGAGACAGTACTTCCTGTTTGCCATGCCTCTGCAGACTGCTTCCACAGGAACTGACACGGCATGGACAAAGAACAAAGTGGGATGATAATAATAATGGTTATATTTTATTTTGTCTTTTTTCATATCAATGTCTCATTGAAAAAGAAAAAAAAAAAAGGAAAACCCTGTTCAGTGTCTGGTACCGTGACATTCCTGTTTTTCCAAGTTAGGCATTTAAATTTTTTATTTTTTTTTGTGGTTTGTTTTCATGGTTATTGTTATTATATCATTTTACAGTTTAAAATAAAAGGCACAAAAATGTTAATTCAAAGGGAAAAAAACAGCAATATTGTCAACTAACATTTTTATTTTATATCAGTAGTATTCACCTGCTTTTGCCTGAAAACAAATACTTGAAAATACAGTATATATATCTATGTATGTATAAATGCATATAAGGATATATATAGATATATATATAGAAATATAATTAGTTTCCAGGGATGTTATTTTCCTTTTAGTCTGAGCTGTATCTTGCATAATGAGCCGCCAAGCTTTTGTGTTTCTTTTTTTTTTTTTTTTTGTTTGTTGAAATACAAATAAGGGCACTGTATAAAGGCATTATTTATTTTGTTATAAAATATATTTGAAAAAAATTGGTCCAAATAATATACGTAGCACTGATGCTCAACTGACAGATTTATTTTGTATGATCTCTGTTTTTTCCAATTGGAGTTGTAAGGCTTTTTTGTAGATGCTTTGTACCAAAAATAATGTCATTTTCTTTTTTTTTTTTCCTCATTTTGAAATAGTTACCATAAATTAATATTTTTTTAACAGCAGCATATAGCGTGGATTGATTAAGGTGTAACGTTTCACAGAAATAGGCACATATACTCTTAAATAGGACGGTCGGCATGGATTTCCAGAAGTGTCAGTGTGGGGGACTCTCCTCCCCCCCCCCCCCCCGCCCCGCCCCCGTTTATTGGTTAATGTTGATTGTAAATCAAGCCCACTATGTTTTTGAAGCCACTTTAGTATTGATGACCAGGTGTAATTAAATGGGAAAGACATCCAATGATCTTGTGAGGACCGTCTTTTTGGTTTAACTAACATGTGACTCAGACAAGTCACTGTATCGATGCCCTCATGTTGTCACGGTGATGAAAGCAACAAACGAGTGTGAACTAGAGGTCACTGTCTGTCAAATAGAAAATCTCTGTCTGTCTGTCTGTCTGTCTGTCTGTCTGTCTGTCACTTTCTCCATGGCGTTGGAACGTGTTGGGTTACATTCACTCCTCATAATCCCACTAATGCATCCATTATGCATTCGATGAAGGGCTATCACCCTGAAGCATTTATGATGCATTCAGGCCAAGATGTTGAGTTGCTGCTGTGTTAAAGTAATAATCTCCTTCTCGTTGCTACCCTTGTCTGGTCATGATGCCGCTTTCTTCAAACCACTGACGGGGGCCACGTTAGTAACAAAAAAAAAAAAAAAAAAAACACAAAAAAACAAAATAAGTAAACGACATATATTTGTGCCACGATAGTTTTCACCTCCTCTCCTCGTCTGGGTCAAACGGGCCGCTCTGGAACTGAGACTAAATGGATGCTCGCCATAAAGTACTGTGGCGTAGAGTGGAGAGAACACTTTACGTCTTATTTCTGTTTGAGAGATCTGAGTGTCTGATTATATTTTACTTCAGTTGTGCAACAAAAGCAGGCAGTGCAATTATAATAAATGTTATATTATTATTATTATATTTTATATTTTTCCTGCTAGGACTGCATTCATTCACTATTGTAATGTTCATACAGGCTACTCTAGTGTTGTTATGAATGGCGTGAAAGACAACCACTTCTTCTTTTCGCTGAATATGAAGAGATGACTCGCAGAGCGAAGGCAACATTGTCTGTCGGTAGCTCATTCAAGCCTGTGTATTTTATTGATTTAATCTCTGCACGCTAGATCGTCCGAAATGCACAATTCATGTACTTTCATTTTTAATATCAATAAAAAAAAACATTTTATCAAACATACATGTGGCTAAAGGATTTACTATGTGTGTTTTTTTTTTTTTTTGTCATGTTTGATGTGCGTTTTCAGCTTTCAGTTTGTGGTGAGCCTCAGGGGAATTTCTGGGATATTTTTATATCGCTTAAACTTTGAGCAGCGTTCAAATGATTTGTTACATTTTGAGACGTCGCAAAGAATCTCCGGCCGTTTTAAGCTCATCTTTTTTGCCTCCTCTCCCTGTTTTCATTTAGTTATCTGCCTGCCTTTCGCAGCTGCTTGTCTGTTCCTGTCTGTCTGTCACTTATTCCTTAAATCAGCACCCACAAAATTTCAAGTAGGATGCCCACAACTCCTCTGTTATCCCTTCTCTGCATGCATCCCCTAAATCGAACCCATTGTTTTTTTGAGTGTCTGACACGCCTGTCCATCCTCTATTGTGTGTCTTTCAGTGCCAGGCAGCTTAGTTTAGCAACTGGTAGTTCTGAAATTATCACATGCATTCTGAAAACAGCACATCTTTTCATTAGTGAATATGGAGCCACACACCCTCTCGTGGGATATCTGTTACTAGGCAGATTTTCAGACTTGAGGCATTCGAGGGACCGAGGTTATCTCATGTTTGACACAGTTCACGGGAGCTTTTCATTCTGAGTTTTAGCTTGGCTCAAAAAAGTTTGGACTTAGCACCCAGAAATGCAAGAATCTATTTTTCCTCTGGCCACAAAGTACGTTTTTTTTTGTCTTGCAGTGATGAGATGCACATGTGTTCTCGCTGGCAAAGTGGAGAGGCATGTTTGGCTATCGTTGCAGGAGCTCATGTTCTGTGTTTTATGGTCATAAATTGCTCTATTAAATCACCTTTGAGACAGGACAGACGGTGCACGTCCGCACACATCAGGTACATACCAAGCATTTGCATGTGATCGTATAAAAATTTCCATGAGTTTACTCTCTAAGCAAACGAATGAGTTTTTTTTTTTTTTCATTCATGTGGTTTGATTGATGAATGAAGTATTGGCGCTGACTGTTTAATAAGTAACTTTCATTGACTGTGTGCTTTAGAGGAAAATAAAAAGGCACACATTGAATCAACAAGAAACAGAAATATGTTTGCTCAGCTGAAATATATTGAGTTCTGCAAGTACTGATTTTATTTATCTATGCTGAGAAAACATAATTCTTTAAAAGTGAAACCAATAGGCGTTTTTTTGTTTTGTTTTGTTTTTTTCCGGGTGTGTGTGTGTGTGTGTGTGTGTGTGTGTGTGTTTTAGCACTCTCACTTTGTAAGGCCCTTTGCTACCTAGTGAGAACCCAGGACTCCGTATGGGGCCCCATATGAAGAAGTGCTGTTTTTGCGTTAGCATGTAGGTTTGGGTTAGGGTCAGGAAATGAATGAAAATGAATGGAAGTCAGTAGGATAGGAGATAGAAAGATATAACACGTGTGTGTATTCTGGGAAACCTGCTTCCTGCAGATGCCTAGAGTGACTCTAAATTGAAAAGATATGATCGATTTCCTTTCATGACAGGACACCGCCTTGCATGACATAAATCAACCTGAAACAAGCCAAGCTGTCAGCGCCGGTGAAGTTGGTGACGTGTTTCAGTGGCATGGCTTCAAAGAGGTGATTAAAATATAGAGGAGTTATGAATCTAGCAGTTGTGCAAACATCTCAAAGGAACTGGATGTGTGGTATGCATGCAAATAAAAGACGCGTATTTTTTTTTTTTTTGACAAAGTCAAGATACATCTGAGGCCAGGATTGTGAAGTCACCAGAAATGAGTAAACATTAGTAAGATGCCAAGGGGCATCTCCAGAACGTTCTATGCGAGGTGGCCAGATGGGGCGTGGGGCAATAAAAAGGCTGGGAAAAGCCACGCAGAACAGTAATATGAAATTTTAATTGGTTATTCGTCACTGTGGCAGATCTTAAAATTTAGGCAAGGCAAGGCAAGGCAAGG
>NW_015113748.1:179094-201144 GCF_001443285.1 Poecilia latipinna
ATTTAGCTAAATAAATAAAGCTTGCGTCATAATTCTGAAACAACCTAATATTCTGTTTTGAACGCAAATATACTGTCAAATGAGCTGATTTGATATGTTGCAACTAAGCTGTCTTACTCAGGCTCCTTGTTGCTTGTAGAATTGGTTTTAAGGTCCTTAGTATGACATTGAAAGCTCTTTATGAACTTGGGCCAATTTACATTATGAACTTTCAGTGTAATTATATTGCATACACTCCAGAACATAACAGTGATTTACTGCCAATTTATAAAATACCCACTACAGTAGCCACATACTATGTAAAAATGGGTGTAAATAATTGTAAAGTGATGCTTTGGAAGCTAATTCATTAAACAAAAAATATGGCTCAAGATGATCGTTTTACCTTAGCTTTTAGGAATCATTATTAGTTGCTTTATTGTTGTTTTTATGTTTCTAATTCAATCATAAAATTCAACCATGTGTTTATTTTTGGATTTTGCCATGCTCATTGTACTTTGAATGGATTTTTATACCGTTATATTTGGACAAGCTTTGTGACGTTCGTGTAAAGGACTTTGAATTTGAGATTCAAATTTATAAAAATGTGCTAAACATTTACTTTCTTACACGCTCTTCTTGCCACCCGAAAAATTGTATGCCCATGAAATTAAAAACTCTGTAGCCCTTCTATTTTTATTTTTTATTTTTTTTCTTTTACATAGAGATGTGATCCTGGCATTATTTAAGAAGTGGGCCAGGACCAGAGTGAAAGACAAAAATGGGGATGCTATAAAGGATTAAAAAAAAAACGGGAATAGATAAGAAAAAAAAAGAATAAAGAAACAAGTAAATGATCAAAACTTGTCCTTTACTCTCCACATTTCATGCATAGAAATATTGTGCATCTAGGACTGCCTGACCAGTGACGCCTCCACCTTTAATTTAACTGCTGGAGCTAAATGAGTCGAACAACATGATCTTTTACGTCCATCCCTTTGTGAACTTCGGAGCAGAGTGTAGATGTGGGTGGCACTGCTCCTCCAGGCTTGACATTGGAGACTGCCAAAGAGCACACTGGAGTTAGTTGTGGTTGGCCGGATGCACGGGATGCATGTCAGGCCTGGCCAACTATTGAGGCACAGGGTTTGGCAGGTCCGGACCATCGCAGCCCAGCGTGGCCACACAGGCCAATTAAGATAGCCCTCCTCTGCTCCTTTCTTCTCCTCTCCCCCTCTGTCTCTCCATCTCTCACTTCCCTCTCTTTATCTATTACTTTGTCTCTTGTGCGCTCCCTCTCTCAATCGCTCAGTCCTCACAAAGCATGGTTGCACATTCCTCCTTTGCCCACTTTTCCTCTCTAATTGCTGTGGACTGAAAAGAGGATGGAGGGAAGGCAATGAGATTGAGAGAATGAGACAGTGAGAGAGAGAATTAGGAGAAAAAGGGGTCATACCGCAGCACCTCAATTGCCAGAACAAACTGTACTGGCTCCCTGTGATAGTCAAGTGCATTCACGGTGTGTAAAAGCGTAAGCATTCAGTGTTCCCTGTTTTAGGTAATTAATCAGAAACACAACCATATGGATGCTTTCAACTCCAAGAGTTTATAATGTGAAACATAAATCTGTCGACATCTTTGCATGGGCTCCGAGGTGATTGCTGCAGAGACTGAGCATAAAGAGCGAATTGTGTTTCTTCAGCGCCCCACAAAACTATCTAATTGTCAATTTCTAATCAGCCAGGAGTTGCGAAAAGGCTTTTGTAATTACATAACCTCAGGTTCTGACATATTAACAGGATGATGGAAATCTTAGTGGATTTTGAGCAGATTAAAACACCAAGGAAAGAAGAGGAAAAATGCCAAGAGGTATTGAAAGAGGCTTTAGGGTCTCTTTGCGATTTTCGGTATTCTTGTTGTCCTGTTCATTAAGGCTCCAATACTGTAATCCAGCTATAAAGATAATTTTGGATAAAAAAAAAAAAAAATGAATCTTTGACATTAAAAATGTTATGTTTGCCTGGGTTTGGAGGTGATTGTTTCATGGGTGAAACAAAAAGGAAAAATACATTTCTGGGCAAACCAAACAACTGCACAATGCCAGTGTTTGTTTTATTTTTTTAGTTCCAAAAAAAGCATAAGAAGAATTCATACATCCCACTCACGCACTAAACATAGAAAGCCTCAAATGCTGCATTTTTAAAGGTTTGGACTTCTTAGGCTTTTTTTTTTTTTTTTTTTTTTTTTTTCAACAAACACTGAAAGGTCAGAGACATGGCAGAGCAATGTGGATGTCGCTGAAACGTGATGTTCTGGAGGGTCAAAACATGGAATATGGGGCGGTTTTCGCCGTACAACAACAGCAACAACAAAAACATAACAATCAGGGAAGTGGTTTCTAGTGGTGTGGTGACTGTGTGACTGCAGGACAATTTCCTCCAGCCAAAAAACTAGGGGTTAACTTCATGCTCAGATGTTTTCTGTGTGGCGCAATCTATGTTTGGTTGATACTTACTTTCAATGTCCAAAAGTTACCTCAATTTGGTAATTTAACAAGTCCGAAATGTCAGTGCAAACATAAAAGTCAGCATTTTTGTCACATTATAACCACAAACATCAATGTATCCATGTTTCAGGAAAACACAAAGTAACATTTAAATGTTAAGTGGGGGGGAGAGGGGGGGAAATCCTACATGGGTTTCAATGTTTTCATCGACAATAACAAAAAAAAAAAAAAAAAAAAAAAAGCATGCTGATTCCCTGAATGTAATTTTCACTGTAATTTCAGCTGCAACCCTTTAGGAGTATAGATCAGCTTTGCACATCTAGAGGCTGAAATGTCTGTGTCTTCCTCTCAAGTTCAGTCAGGTTGTAAAAACAATTTGCTTATGAACTAAAGTTTTCAAGTCTTTTTGCAGATTCTCAGGTGGATTTAGGTCTGGACATTGACTTGTGAATTTCAACAAAGGGGAATTTATCAATCTAAACCAGGCATGTCCAGTTCTGTAACTCAAGAACTCTATAGGTTTTAGATGCCCCCTTTTCTTCAACACATCTTATTTAAATTGCTAATTGACTCTCTTACCATGTTGCCATGCTCTATAGAGGCCTGTTAGCAAGCAGTTTGGTTCTAATGTGTAAAGTGATTATCATATAAAACATGCAGGGCACCAACCCTTAGACTGACACAAACCAATCTCTTGTAACAGACTGACTTTAGGTTTAGGCACAAAATCCTGAATCTGCAAGATGATCCTCAGATTCAGTTACAAGCCTTTTCCAGCTGAAAACACGTTTTCTCTGAAGACTTAAGTTCCTGCTCCCCCCTCTTCCTCCCCCCGTTACCAGCCTTACCACAGCATAATACTTCCACCATTGTGTTTCCCAGTGGAGACATTGTTTTCAGTCACATGTGCTGTGTAAGTTTTTCTCCCTCCACATGGTGTTTTAATGTAGATCAAAAAGGTTTTTTTTGTTTGTTTGTTTGTTTTTTATCAACCTGCTGTTGATAAAACACCTGCTGTTGATTTATTCCCCACTTAACTTTTGGTAAACTGTTAATGTAAATTATTGTGGTTTTCATTTGAAAATGGCTGACTTTTAATCACACTTCCATAAAGTCTGATTATTGATATTTGTGGATATATCCAGATCTATAAAGGGCATACTGTCTGCTTCTCTCAACAGCCATTACTGCCATAATGTTTTTCTTTTACGATTATGGATTGAACGGAGGCTTCCGTAGCCCAGTCCTCTTTAGGACATTTGCTGATCTGTCCAGTAGCTTTTTGTTCTCTATAGTTCTTTGACAAACTTGTGTAACCTTCACAGGACAGTTGCATTTATAGAAAGATTAAATTGCGCACAGATTGACGTCAATCCATCTGTTTGTATTTTATTAAATGCTAAATATTGCTTTTAATTAAACTTCGTTAAAGGTCAGCGTTTTGTAACATCTAAGTGTTCGTTACATTAGCATTACCCAGACGACTCCTTACTTCACTCTTTCGGGGAATTTATCATTGCTTCATGCCAGTGTCGCCGTGCAGAGGTCACTGAGGCATTACATGAGGCCCAAACAGATACGCTGAGCAGCGACCCGCTATCCTCATAACCATCGTAAAACTGAAGCAGAAAAACGTATTCACTCGATTTAACAATAACGATGAAGCGTGGAGAATTTAATCTTTAAAACGCGAAGACAGACAATGAGTGATGCTGGCACTTGTCGTGCCAGTGGAGACATAATAAAGCAGGCTTCACAATCACCAGGGACACTCCCCTCAATGTTTGAACAACATATAATTACAGATCAGTAAAGGAGAGCCTATTCTGAGGGGAAAATAGCAATCTCTGTTAATTACAAGGCAGACTATGATCCATACCTCTCCCTCACTTCAAAACCCGGTGCTGCATGAGTGAGTTGGGTTAGCTGGCAATAATGTTTCTGTTCAGGTAGATGTGAAGAGCTCAGAGGGTGGCAACAATGCCATGTGTAATAACACACAAATCGCCAAATAATAAAATAAATAATTTTGGTTCCTAAAAATTTCTGTTAAACTAAAATCTACAGTGCTGGAAAGTAAATGTGTCCCTTTGCATATGCCTTTTGTTGTGATTAAATGTTTCAAATTGTTTAATTTGCGACTACAGATAAACACTTGAGTTTCTCTTGCTGGGATATTAGTATTTTAATCCTGGAAATGTTCTTTGTTTGCTAGAAGGCTGACTTTATGACTGTCTTTATGTGGCTCTGAAGATTCAGGTGTGAATCCATCACTACACTCCAGTTTTTGGCCTGATCGCTAGTTTCTAGTTGTAATAGCTGAAGTTGTGTGTTGACGTCTACATTGTTCCTGTAATGTAGAGGTGTGTTTCATCAGCATAGGTGTCATAGCTAATCTTGTTTTCTGCTATAACCTGAGCTAGAGGGAGCATACAAATATTGAATAGCAATAGCAATATAAGGAAAACCTTTGATTTCTCTTTGGCCCGCAAGAATTTCTTTTTTTCTTTTAACTCCTAATTTCTTTCTTTTTTTCTAAATCATGAACAGTGACCTCTTTACTCAGACCCAGAGATGGGTCTATTAGACCCTACACTGTGCGCGGTCCGGCAGGGTCACAGTGACCCTGCATGCGCTCTTATGAGGTTTTTGTGTGTGTGTGTGTGTGTGTAGGTGTGTGCGTGTGTGTGTGTGGTTTTGTGAACTGTCGGTCCATCAGTTTCGCTGCTGTCCAACCGTGACATTTGCTGCACGCCCCCTGAGCATCGCAATAAGACGGTGGGACGGTTAAATATTTTTCTGTGTTCTTTTGTTACCACCTGAATGGCATGTCAATGTGTTCTTTAAGTAATTTTGGTGGCCTATCCACTCTTGAAAAGGCTGCAGTCTTAAAGCTTTAAAAATTGCTTTGTGACCCTGTAATGACGTCAAGGTTTCTAATGCTATGATTTCACTTGACTTGAAAATCTGCAGATTTGGGCATGGTATGTTACTTTTTGAGATCTTTACTCCTACTTCATGTTTTCGTTTAAAGTGCTTTCTTGGAAATCACTTAAAACCCATTTTGGTAAAAGCCAAAAAAGGTTTGGCTTTTACTAATGAACTGAACTCAGACCTTAATGAAAAAAAAAGTTTATTGATTAAATTATGATTTCTCATAAAAGAGTGCATTTACATTTTCAAACAGGGGGTAGGTTTGGAAATATGTGAAACTTTTTAAAAATCAACCAATTATGCCAGCAGTGTATTTAGTTGTCCCCTTCCCCCCCAACATATAAAAATCACAAACAGTTCCCTCAGGACGTTCTTTCAATTGACAAGTGTTTAGTTGGTTGTTTGTGCAACACTTGAATGAGTTCCAGCATGTGTTTCCAGCTGTCATTCTTTCAGACACACAAACAGGCTCCTACACCCTCCAGCTAACAGTGTAGGCACAATATGGATGTTTGTCTCTGTCTAGTCCCATGAATGTTGTGGTTATCTTCCCAAACCGAGTGAAAGTAGTTCTATACTGACCTTTACCAGCTCTCAGGGGTTATAAAGTTCATTCCTTCTTTTTCTTTCTCTTCCTCTCTTTGACCTTTTACATTTTTGTGCAACTTCTGTTTTTATGTGTTGCAAGGACTTCTGCCGAAGTTCTTTTTTGTCTTGATGCGCAAAAAAATCGCCCATAACAACATTGCCACCAACTTTCGATTATTGATCTGCAGAAATCTTTTGCATGGGAGGATGGGGATTACTCTGGGTACTTTCAGGGGCAAAGTGCTAGACTCTGCTTCTGTTTTCCTGTACCATTGTTGTTCCTGCTGCTGCTGTTGATCTCCTGACCCATTGGGCCCCCGGGAGGGAGAGGTCTTCCCATTTTTGCTCCTCATTTTCCCTCTTAATTGCCCTTCCTTGCCACTTCATATTGTTTTTTGCCAGACTGCTGGCTCCCTATTGGTTACTCAAGTCACCAGGTGATCAACATTTGTGGAAAATCAGCAGGGTGAAGTAAAAAGGGAAAAGCTTACATTTCAAATCAAAACCGTGCAGATAAAACCGGGTAAAAGACAAATATACAACAACACAGTTCCACCTTGGGACAATTACGTGACAATTTATGACAAATTGCAGAAATTGTCGCATGTACAACATGACCAAAGGATGCAGATATTTCTTGGGAAATTGCTCCAGGAGGACATCACAGTAATGCCATTTGGATGCCACAAGCTATTCTCCTTTGAGACCTGCCATGAAAGCTGCACTTGTTTGTGTTTGCTGTGCCACCTTTCTGCCCAAGATTGTCAATTTAATCTCTTTCTTCAGTAAAGCGGGCAGAAAGATGTAAATTTGAGGGCAGAGTCAAGAAGCAACAAAGTTTTTGCTAACTACTTCTGCTTACATAAACTGATCAACACAAAGGGTACTTGCTCGCAGGAAAGCAAATATGCATACAGTACTTGAATATGCATGTGTATTTAAAAACAGGCAAGTATGAACATGTCAGTGCCGCTTCACACACACACAGAAACACACTTATTTGTGTTCATGGAGCCCTGCTAATGATGGGTGGCAGCTTGATGTTTGTGTGTGTTCCAAAAGAATTGGCATTACTACTTGGGCCAAATCAGCAGCCAACAGCAGCAAGCTATTAACAAAACAGTTTCTTTGTTTGTTTGTTTTTTGTTTTGTTTTTTTTTTCCTTTTCTTTTTCTTGAGAGGTGCCAAGCAATTAAGGGTTTGCCTTCGAGAGACCAGCAAACCATGCCACAGCGGAGAACGTATGCAGAACAATGGAAGACATGTTGGAGGAACAGATTTTTATCCTGGCTGGTGGCATTTTAACATATGGAGAGCAGTTCAGACCATCCTGGTCAGTGTTATGACATTCAAACTGAGATAAAAAAAAATAAATAAATAAAACAGGATTGGGAGGCAACTGCTCTTCACAAAGGACGCCAGAAGTGACAATTTGCCTCAAAATGTTTGTCCCATCAACAATCGGTTTGATGTCGGAGAATTACTGCTGGCTGACAGGCTGCGTTCATGAATTTAATACTAGCAGATGAAAAGAGCTCTTGCCATTCGTGGCCATGAGGCGGTAAAACAACAGCAATCAAACATAAACAACTCCTGTTAAACTGCTTTTTATCAGCTGTTATATTGCACCACTTAAAGCAGATAAGCAGATATGAGGAGAAGGATGGAAACTACTTGTTAACCTCTGCAGTTATTAAATGAAATTTATTACTTTAAATGGAAAAAACTACTTCAATTTCCAATACCTAACTGCCTATCAACCTATCTATCTATCACTTTTTAGACATTAATCAGAGCTTGATGAAAAACATGCTTAACTCCGTACAGGTTCTTATTTCAAAATGGTACTTGTAATCTGAAAATTTTAGATATATTGGAACAAAAAATTAAAATCTGTTTTATATGTCTTATGTACGAAGAGACTGGAGAGTCTTTTAAACCTGTCCTCTGTATGGACTGTGGTTATAAAAACAGTTTGCCCTCATGCCCATATTGCATCAGCGCGTTGCCAGCAACCTCACAGGTCACAGGGTCCATAGTCTACCCGATGGTGCAAAAATCACTGCTCATTATGGGAAAAGAGATAATCTGAGATAAATAGGGCAAGTGTGCAGCATGGATGGGCTTGATTAATGTTCAGCCACATAATGCTAAATGGGAGGATGCGGCTGAGTCATAAAAGTTGGAGAATGAGAGATACTGTGGATTTATAGAGCTGGTAGGGGTAATGAGTAGACAGGCTGTTGTGATCAGATGAGTGATATAGGTGGGGAGTATATGTGGAGCTGGTACCAGAGCATGTGGTCAGGAAACCTTATTTTGTTCAATGCAAATTAAATCAACCACTACTATCATCACTGTTTTACAAAGACTGTAATTATATAGGCACCAGGCCCCCCTCGACCCTTCAAGGATAAACGTATGGATGGATGGATGGATGGATGTTTGGATTATTGTCATGGTGACAAGGAAAAGTAACATGACTTTTTAGCTGGGTCACTTTCAGTTTTAGACATGATTGTGAAACCTTTTTGGACTTCTCTGTTGTTATGAGGTACAAAATGAAAAACAGACCTAGAAAAGAGAAAATGACCATGTTTCCCAGGCTGTTTTGTTTTGCTAAGGCCACTTTATGCTAATCGCGGTTGTGGGTTAACTTTGAATTAACATGCCAATAATGTACTCTGTCCAGACGAAAGACATATTTATAGTCCACACAGTGGATCCTTCCACCTTATGAAAATCATCCATACCCCCCCATGAACATTTTTAGATGTTGTCCCAATTACTGGAAATTTCAGTGCACTTTCTCAGGATTGTATTTGATAGACCAAGAGTGA
This sequence comes from Poecilia latipinna, assembly GCF_001443285.1. Lineage (NCBI taxonomy): Eukaryota > Metazoa > Chordata > Actinopteri > Cyprinodontiformes > Poeciliidae > Poecilia > Poecilia latipinna. The sequence continues at coordinate 187,942 of NW_015113748.1, forward strand.
ATCATTGTAGGGTGGAAGGAGAATACATGGCTTTCAAAAAATGTGGTGCATGCACTTGTATTCAGCCCCTTCTTTCTTCTGACATGTTTGTTGTAGTAAACACAAGTGGATTCCTTTGTTTATAACAAATTATGACATCTCATTAGTAGGTTAAGTTCTTATATCTGAAGGTTTCTGGGGGTCTGTGGTTCTTTGTGGCTGAATTAGTAAATCAGCTGCAGCTTGTGGAGAGGCTACAGCCTCCAATGCGGTTGTCATGGGTTTGTTTCCCGGTCTCGGGCCATTTGATGACTTCCCCTTCTCTCTCTACCCTCTTTCCTGTCAAATTACTGTTTACTAAAGGCTGAAAAAAAAAAATCTTTAAAAACGAAAAGTTCCCTGGGGTTTTTACTACTTGACTTCATAGCTTTGTTTTTCATTTTTTTTGTGAATGAAAAACAAAGCTATGAAACCTTACTAATCCGTGTTTCTTTTAACGTCATTAACCCAGAACATCATGAGTTACTTCCTCTTGTTGCTGCAGCTCCAGCACGCCATGAGGTTTTGAATGACCTAGAGATGATGTAACCATAATGACTTCAACCTCGACAAACATTTTTGGCCATCCTGGTTTGTCCCCTTCTGCGTGTTGGCTAATTCCTATCGTTGTAAAAGTGCATGTTCCCTAAACGCATGCCTGCCCATGTGTTTTCTTTTCTTTCTTTTTTGTTTTTACAGAATTTTAAAAGTTTTTTCTCAGGTGTTTGTGTGTAAAATGTGTTTATTAGAAGTTTCTTTGACAGGTAACCAGGAATTATCCGGTGGCTTGCTCCCCAGACAGACCGTGCGTACACAGTGTACCATGGGCAGTAATTGTGGGCTCAACGGGGAGCGAGGCTACACCAAGTTAACCTTATTATTATCATTAAAGCGAGAGTTAGCCAGCTGTCTGAGACCAGGTTAAACAGACAAACTGTCGCTCGGTGAATCAGGTGCCCACTAGTAGCAATTACTGCCAGGTCATCCCTGCAAATAACAATCTGTCTTTATTTAAGCTGCGCCTGCTGAAACAAATTATTGAACATTTGAAAATAAAAGGTTGCACTACTGGTTTTCCTTCTCTAGGACAGCGAGGCAGTGTGTTGCAAAATTGTACTTTATTGGCCCCACAGGTTTGGCCACCTGGAGTCATCGCTCTTGTAAACAATGAGGTCTCCTCAGCTCCTGTTCCCGAACATCCAGCTGCGAGTTTCTGTAACAAACTGTACCTGTCCTTCTGCTCGGGGCCCATTTAACAAGTGAAACCGCACAGGCAGGTGCTCAGCTTTACTCCAACAGTGTTGACAAGGATTGCGATTATTCGGATGGGGAGAAGTGAGCCGATTCCTGAAACTCCCCCAGTTTGTTTTGTTTCAACCTTTTTCAATGTTGCAAGTTCAAAAATGCCAGACACAGCAAAAATAAGAAGATAAGACACGATAAAAGTCAGAAGTAACATTAATACCAAAAGCATCATGTACATTGCTGACCATAAACATTAATGTCCCAATAATTTTTTAAGATCTTCTCATCTTAAACATGAAAATTATTAAATGGTCAGCAGGACAACTATTAGTCATGCACTCCATAAATCTGGCCTTTATGGAAGATCTGAAAAGAGAGCGCCACTTTGCATTTAAATACCATGAGAAGGCTAATTTAAAGTTTGCAATGCGCCATACAAGGAGAAAAGCAAAAAGGTGAAAGAAGGTGGTGCAGTGAAATCAGACACAAATGCAACTTTTTGGCTTCCACGCAAATTGCTGTTTGTGGTAGAATACTAACGCCATACATCAGCCCATATCACACCATCCCATGGTGAAACACGGGGGTGGAAGGAGAGTACTGTGGGGATAATCAAGAATGGGTACAGAAGTTGCTCAAAATTGGTGGGAAGATGAATAAAGACAGCAACGTCCTGGAGAAACCCAACCAGCAGCTGCAAAAATAGAGACCTGCGTGGGAGTTGACCTTCAACAACTCAATGGATTGTTTAAAATTAAAGCATGTTAATGACTTAGAATGGCCTAGTCCAAGATCTTCCCTAAATACAATTGAGAATCTGTGGCAAGATTAGAAAACTATTGCTCACAGATGCTCTCCAGCCATTCCAACTAAGATTGAACAAAAAAAATAAAAAATAAAAAATAACCATTTCTGAAAAAGTTCAAGGGATATGAATACTTGCATAACACTGATTATTTTTTTCCTTTTTTTTGTTCTACTCAGGGTTTCTTTGAGGACAAGTATTTTCCTCAAAATAAGAGGAAAAAAACCCCTTCTTACTATGGATCTCCCGCAGGTCAGAGGAGAGACAGAGTTCTTGCGACAGACTGGCAAAGCAAACAAAAACACGGAGCAAAACATCCCCAGACAACAGACAAAGTTTTATCAATAAAGATGTCCTTTCTATGAAAATAAACACACCGGCCAAACTAAACACGACACCGGATCCAGGACTGTTGTCAGACGTTCGCCAGCAGACGTTGTTGAGGGGAAGCGTGCGGTGCGGGGGATAAGCGATGACGCCACAGGGCCTTTCCCCTCCCTTTTCCCTGAATGTTCCTCCCCACCTGTCCTGGTCCACATTCCTGCAGTATCACCTGCTCAGCTGTGAGTGAACCCCACAGAGACTGTCCAGCGGGTCTCTCTGTCCCAGGCTTCCCAGCAGTCTGACAATAAGGGATGATGCATCTGTCAGCTCAGCTTGGCTCCCCTGAGTCAACAATATTGGGCTTTATTTTTATTTTATTTTATTTTTGTTGCATAGCGGATAACGGGGAGGGGAACAAAAAGAGAAAAACAGGGCGATTAAAGGACTCGGTCACACTTTTTTTTTAAGTTATCGTGCACGTCTGAAAATATGTGAATATAAAGGAAACAAAATACACTGTACATCACAGGTTTTTGTTGTTCTTCTTCAGGGTTTTTACTCGGGTCTTTTTTTTTTTTTTTACCAACCAAGATTTTAACATCAGCTCCCACAAAAGAAAACAAGCTTTGACGTGTTAAGACAGTAAAAATTAAAACTTGGAGAACAGAGCAACATGTTTTGGAAACCTCAGACATCTTGGAAGAAAAGCAAAGAGAGTTTTAATATCTTCGATTTACAAGGCACTTTGTGTGTGTGTGTGTGTGTACGGATGGTTATTCAAACAACAAGTGCCAAATATAACATGGCATAAAGGCAGGGAGTTATCTCAGTCAAACTTCCTGCTTGTGCAGAAACAAACATTAAAAAAATAAATAAAATGGGACAGCGTGTAATTTCGAGCACGCTGGTACGGTGACTGTGTGCAATACTGTGTGTTATTTGATAGAAGCGTGCCTAAGAGGATGCACATGTGTGCGTACACGCAGCATCTGCAGCTGTCCGTGTGTGTGTGACAAAGCAAAACAGTGGAGGGAAATGAATGAGGTATGTGCAATGGCTTGCTGCTCTGTTATGTTCATTACGAACAAACGCATGTCAGACTGCGTGCGTGTGCGTGTGTGTGCGCGCGCAACTTCCATGTGTGTCTGTCTGCTAGAGTGTGTTCACAGAGTTTCAGCACAAATTCCTGGGAAACAGTAGGAGGCATGGAAAAGGTCCGCGACGCAGTGTTTGCTTGTCAGAGTGTGTGTAACATCACTGACAGCAACACGAGACAGATGCTGACACTGTAGCAGATTACCAAGCAAACAATGGTTATCGTCAATCAGCTGACGTTTTTCCCAATTTCCCAACTGTTTCAGGTCGAGAGGAGCCTTCGATCCCGGTAAGAGTGGGAGTGAGAGCCAGCCTGTTCTTTGAAATCGTCCTTGCTTTTGTTACTGCTGGAACATCATAGATGTGTCCGTAGGACATTTTTCCTGAATGTCCATTGAATATCTAGAATGCAACTTTGTTTTGTACAAGGTTGGGGTAGTTCCAGAAAGCACCTTTAAATCAGTTTTACTTCGGCTTCAAAAGGAGCACGCAGTTGTTGCCGCTCATTGTAAAGATTTGGAAAACGTAAATGAGTTGCAGTAGCATAATTGTACAAATGATTTTTAAACCCAAACTTTATTTAGTTAATTTGTTTAGTCGAGAAAAAAATAACACAAGGAAATAAAATACTTTTTTATGTGTGATGTATGGAAAACAATCTGTGAAGAAACCGTGTTGGAGTTCACAGCATCATGAGTTCTGGACATTTAAAAAGTATATATTGTCCCATTAGTCAGAAAACTGAAAATTTGTCATGATTGTGTTTTTCAGTAGGATGCTAACCCAAAACACATGGCCAAATTAAATTACAGAAATAGTTAGTCAGTCTCAAAGGCAATCTTCTTTTGGCCATCTTGATCTCCTGACTCAAATCCTATAAAACTTTTGTGAGGGGAGCTGAAGAGAAGAGAGCATGAGGGCCCTGGGCTCTGGATGATCTAGGGCACAAACAGCAAACATGGTCCAGATGGACTCATGTGGTCAGTGAGGTAATCCAATACATAAATAGTTCAGATGACTGAGAGAAATTATGCAAAATTACACGGGTGAAGATCCCCTTCCTCATAAAGTTAGAAAATACAACGAGGCTACGCTACCGAAATAAAAGATAATCTATTGTTTACACATCTTAAAAGGAGCTTCAACAAACATGGCGGTCTTTGCATAAGCATATAGTCATATTCACTAAATTAGAATATGGGTTCTGATGAGGTTCATATTAAAAGTACCTTTTGAAATAGGAACTTTTAAGAAGATAAAAGTTCACGCTTAATGCAGAGGTGTGGGTCATTAGACATTAAGCATGTTTTTATTAGCCTGATGTAAAATTCTATTATATTATATTACTAATGTTATATAATCATATATAACATAATATTGTAATATTCTGTAATCTCAAATGTCATGTTTTCATTAGCGGTATGCAAAAAACCATCATCATTAACAAAAATCAACAGAAAAGTTTTAAAACATCAGTCTGTGTGTAATTCATATAATTTACTTGAGTTACTGAAATACATGAACTTTTCAATAATACTCTAACTGTCTGAGTAATTTTTGTCATCACGTTGTTTTTTACTTAGGGTATTATTAGGGTTGCATCTTTAATAAAGTAGCAGTTCTTGCCGAAAGCAAAAGTCTTCTGTCTAAAAGCACAGCGACTCAGAGAGCTTACAAGCTTGGTTATCCACAGTACATACCCAATATTCATAGAGGATATGTTTAGGCTCACTGTAAATTACCTAAAATCAAATATACTGTGCGACAAGACAGACAATAAACACTTTTTACAACATCCAATCAAAATGTATGGTCCTTTTTATAGAAGCCATTATATTAAAGTTATTGAGGTCATTTTCCATGCAAGGCTGTTCATTTCCCAGCACAGCTCATAGAGCTGGGCCGACCTCCAACACATTTTACTGAGAGTTTCACTTCTACTGCCGTTCCCAAAAAGCTCCTGAACACAGATACTGAAGCAGCCGATCGCCCCCTGGTTGACTTTTTGCACAAACCTTTCACCGTGCTGCAAACTCACGGGGTACGTGCTGAAGATGTGCGTCGACGTGACTTGACTGTGGGAGTGAATGTCAGACTCGGAGACACTGCTGGCGAACTGCATGCTTCTGAGCAGGTGGATACAAAAACCGCCTTAAGCACGAGGGAAGAATGTAACACAAAGATTTGCACGGCCAGCAAACTGGAAAAGAGAATTCCAGTTTGCTCCAAGCAACATTTATATACTTTTACCACCACAAAAAAATGGAATATTGCAAAAACGTATTGCAGTGTTGCAACTTTTTAAACAAAACTAGCTAATAAATTGAATTATTTTAAAATACATTAGACAATTGGGAATTTAAATAAAAATACAATTCTTTCATTTACTGGAACTCTACTTAATCCCCGGTAGGTTTACAATAGTAAATTAAGCTGGAAATATATTACAGTCTTTTTTGCTCAAAAACAGCAGAAAAACCTGCTTTTATCACTAAAAAACACATCTTATAATATAAATGCATTTTGAATTTGAGGCATAGGACATAGGCCAAAATGTATACTTTTTCAATCACAATAAACAACGCAAGTAACTCTAGTTTCACACACACACAAAAATAATAATAAAAAAAAAAAAATCATATATCATTTTACAATGTTTTGCTAAGTCATTTAAAAATAAGGACAGAGTGGGGATCAGGGCCAGGACAGTAGGTCATGATCATGAAACATTATATCAGTTTTAATAGAATTCATATCTAATTTTGTATTAAACATTACAGTATCAATTACTTTTTACCCAAAATGAACCTTGGAACAACACTTTGCATGACAGAACTTGTAACTGCTTTATCTGATAGCCCTGTTTTGGTGAATACGATTAGTGGAAAATATGTTGCCCGAAGTGAATTCCTGTTGTCCCACCTTAGCATATGAGTGGGTACTTCCCTTACAGAGTCCATTTCACTGGCCTGGTCAGCAGAATATCAGGGACATGGAGAACGTGTGTGTTCCGAGGAAAGGCTTAAAGAGGGATTGGAAATACAAATCTTGACCTCGGGTGTGGAATTCCAGGGTCGGCATTCGAGGAACATGCCTAGCCCTAGGAGCAGGCGAGCCCAAAACCCCCTCTGGGCAACTTCGCCCTTACACAACACATTTCCAACACACACACACACGCCTATGCACTCGCACACCAGACCAGCCCAACAAGCAGACAGTCCCCTGCCCCCTTCCTTTTGTTGTTGTTTTTTTTTTTCTCCTCTACCCCTCTCACAATGGAAAGGCATCTCCACGTTCCAAGAGGCCACAGCGAGAGATCTGCTCAGCAGCGAAGCAACAAACACACAGCCCGGCTTACACTGGGCTTCTTCTCTGCACAGTAAAGGATTTATTTTTTTTTTTTTAGCTACACGACACGAGACAGGTGCAGCAGAAACGCACACGATCACATTCTTTTGTCCAAACAAGAAAAGATGCCGATGAAGCCATTTACAGGTTCCGTCAAGCAGCGACAAACTTTCTGAACTGGAAACGGCGCAGCTGAGGCCCCCGGCAGCCTTGATTCACTCACACAGAATTGCTGTCAGTACAAAGCTCCTTTGAGCTTGCGCATTGTCTCCTCCCCGGCTTGTTCCCTATGATTAGTCAGCAATCTGCTATCATACAGGGCTCTGGCCTACTTCTGGACAGGAATTCGACCCATGACATCAGTCTGCACCAAAGAAGCCAAAGTCTGTCCAGTGTAGGCCTGGTACAGATGAGGTGGATTGTAATTGTAATTTGTACTGGCTTGCAAATGTATTCACACCCCATATTTTGCCATATTACAACGGCAAACTTCAGCATGTTTTATTTTGATCCCGTTTTTTCTGAAGATGCCACAATAAATAGGAGCCGAATACCAATTGACACCACAGTTTTAAGATTTTATTCTGAAAAAAAATGTGATTTTTAAAAAAAATATTTATCTTTTTGTTTGTTTTCCATTAGTCTGTCACATAAATTCTTTTGAAAGTAATAAGTTAGCGGTTGCAACATAAAAAGCTGGAGAAGGCACGGGGAATTTTGCAAAGCACTGTTTTATGTTTACTTTATAGAAGATCGTCTTTACAAACTTTGAGAATTTGCACAAAAAAAAAACACACTGGCCACGCAGAAAAGCCTGATGTGACCTGGCAGAACTGGAACAGACAGAAGGTAAACACCAAAATGCTGTTGTGGTGACTTGTTCTCTAATTCAATCAAGACTGCGGCACTCAAAAAACAAACCACAGCCATAAACCTTAACTGTCTACCAAACTGTTTTCACTTTCTTAACCTTCACCACACCTTTGGCTGTCCGAGTCGCACACAAATCTCAAATATTAGAGGACGATTAAAGTGATGAATTAAAGATGTCGGAGCTGCGCCGTCACACAATCTAATTTGCGGTCGGGGAAACAGACCGTCTGTAACGCTTGCATTTCAGGCTTTGTGCTCATTTCCCGAAATTTTATGAGTTCCTAATGGCGAAAACACACGCACTCACTCAGACAAGTAAAAGATGAATAAAGAAAAACAGAGACGGAGGAGGGGCGAGAGGGAAGAAAAACAGAAAACGTGAGAACAGAAATGGAGAAGAAAGACTGATTAATCCTCCCTTTTCAGGTGTTCTCAAGACGATTGATTCAAACTCCCCCCTGCCCTCCGCCGCCGCCACCCTTCCCGACCTGCCTGCCGCTCTGTGAGGTCGGTTTTGGTGTTCCTTTCTTCCTCATGAATGGCACCTTTGCATCAGTTACCCAACAAAAACATCCTTCAGATGGAAGGGGATGAGGGGCGACCAAGAAAGGAGGGGTGGAGTTGGTTCGCAGAGGGAGTGTGGGAGACAACCTCCTCGTAGCACATTCCAGGCTTTTGTCATCCCGAGGAATTTGTTTCCTGTCAGCTTCTTAAGCCAATAGATAATACGTTATCAGGGATGAGGGGAGCCTCGACCCCAAACCCCGCCACCTACGACGAGAATGGAAAATGTATATCAGGAAATGCCTTCAAAGTGAGACGTCTTATGCTGTGATAAATCTCGGCTGGCTAATGTTCAAGGTGGCGTGTGTTAAAACAGACCAGGGAGACCCCGTTGGCGGGGTCAAAATCTGAAGCGCGAGAGAGGAAGATGAAAAGAAAAGCCAAGCAGTCTTCTCAGGACGCCACTGAAAATAATTATCCACAGAGACGGTAGGGTTTCAGAGACTGACAGGTTCTGATGCGGTATGCCACGCAGGGATGTTTACACATCTTTCTCCATTCTGGATGTTTTGGGGCATTATTTCATTGCTATTAGGCTCTAATTTACGAGGTGCTCTGAACATAAGCTCTTTCGGTTTTACAGCACTGTGTTTCCCGCTCTCTGCAAATAGATGTGTGGACCCTCTAGACGGCTAGCCTGGGGCCAGTAAACCTCTCACAGTAAAGGCAACCACAACCATTCTCTCAGAGTTACATCACGTTTCCAGGTCCCAATTGTGAAATCAAGGCTCAGCTGTTGCATTCCTTTTCCTTGCTTTTATTCTCTCTCCTTCTTTCATTCAGTAGCAGAAATTAAGACTCGCAAAGCCACAGATAGGGAGATGCCTAAAGCGACATTTCAGGATTTTTGGGGAGATATTCAGTTGAAAGGTTAAGTTAGATAGTATACTACTGGCTCTCTTGGCATCTTTATTTAGTTCACATACAGATTAGATGCTCCAGCTCCGTCTAAGAGCCAGTCTAACTGAGGCAAAGACCTCCTTCAGGCTGGTGTTGGCATAGACGTGTAAAACTTCTGTGGCCTTAAAACTTCTTCAAACTCAAAAAGCGCCATCGCAGTTTATTTTTACAAGTGTTATTTTATGAGCTGCTAAGTGTCCTGTTTACATTTAGTGGTTATTTACACAGAAGTCAATGGTTAATTACACAGGAAATAGACATAGGAGGTAGAGTGCCAACAATAATCATGAGAAACATGTTGCAAGAATGCTACATGTGAAGGGGTTTGTGATCAGAGTTACACCCATAACCTCTGTCTCTGTATTTTTCCTATATATATAAACCTCTTGTAATAATGCCTCACATTCAAAAAAATTAATTATAATAAATTTTAACTTGAAATTGAACTTAATTTTAAGTTAAATTTGCTTTCCTGAAGCACAAAAAGTATTCCGATATTTACATTTATGTTAAAGTGTCTTGTTATGCTTTACTGTTAAAAATTACCGAAACTTAGTGATTTTATGAGGTCATAGTCCTTAAGCAGCTCATTGAAGGTAGATTATTGAGCTGCTTTCGGACTATGACCTCATAAAATTACTATTAATAATCGTGCATTTCATTCTACTTTCTTTTTTTCAAATTCATGTGTTGTTTTTTTTTTTATTCTATAATTTTCTGAATCCCATTTTAGGTTAAAGAAAAACATTCTTTAACCTAAAAAAAGGCATTTAACCATGTGTTTGATGTATAAAGTCCAATAAGAATAAACTCCCCAAAACGTTTTTTTTTTTTTTTTGTAAAGCTCTTAAAAATCCACTTATAGGTAACTTCTAATGAAAACAAAAGTAATAAATGTCTCAATTCAAAGAAAATAAAATCCACTTTATAAAATCAACATTCCTTGAACATAAAATAAAATTTCCCACTGGACTTCAGTGATTATTCTTTTCCTCGCTACCTTGTTTTCAGGACACTTTTCTTCCTTACTCAATTCTTTAGACATTTTAACAAGGCAACCTGGACATGTCACCGTATCTTCACATGCTTTCCTCATTCATCACTTTCCGTGCCCACGACCCACTTGGAAGGAAGTGACTGTGGATCAGTGGTATGTCCACAGAATAAACAGTGGCTAGCAGAGGCCTGGACCGGGCTTATCAGGTCTGCCTGATTGACCCTCCACTCCCTCTTTGTTTAGACGTCCTGACAGGCGGGTCACCGCTCCACATCCTTCTCCGCCTTCGCTCCATTATTCCCACAATTTTGTGCTGTAAAAGTGAAAGGCCATGTTTTACTTCTTTACTTGAAGGGCAAACAAGCCGACCGAGGTGCTTTTGGGGAAACCAAACACTGACATAAAGAGGGGGACCCTTGTGTCTGTCTGAGACACCGCATGTCCTGCTGCTCAGACAGGCATCTCTGATATGTGGCTCGTTCTGAAGAAACAGCAGGGAAAGGTAAAGACATGTTGTGGGCCGTTGACAAATATTTACTGCTTGCTCGGACAACAGGAGGAATGCGGAGGAACGTCTCTATCAGGAGTCGCTTACCCCCCGCCTTCGTCTTTCCCCTCTGTGTGTGTTCTTCAGCTGTTCCCAAGGTCTGTCTGAGGGCGCCGCGGCCCGTCACTCTGACAGATTAAAGGTCCGCTCTCTTGCTCTTCCTTTAAATGCCACACGCTTTGTTTTTCCTGAGGAGGGGTGCAGAATGCGTGTGATCTCTCGTCGGGCTCCCTCTCATCCATCTCTGCCAGAAGCCGAGGGGGCAGAGGGGCTAAAAGGGGTTCAGGAGGGGGCAAGGGGCAGGGTTACACTGGGGGAAGAGCAGGGTCAGAGGTTAAGCCAGGCTGACACCTCCCTCACCCCTCTGGCCCACCAGCTCACCCATAATCTTTGCACTATACCAGCGGAGACCTGAAGACACAGCCCTCTGACTATGAGTAATAAAGTCTTCCTCTGACATTTTGCTCATGTCTTCAACACTGCTGTTATTCATGCAGAGCGTGGCTTGTTATTGAGTACAGATGTGGAAATGTAATGAGCAGCCGCTCTCGCTGGCACAGAAAGCGTGGCAACGAACAGTGGGCTCCACTGTGGGGGAAGACAGATGGAGACGGACGGAGAAAATGAAAAGGCCTGAGATGGAGGAGATGAGACGGGCCAAAGGAGTTTCAGGTTGGTTCACAGGTGCAGAGAAAGTGTTGTTCAGAACCAACTGTGATCCCTTGCAGTAATTGGAGCCCTGCAACAATATATCTTTTCCTGCACGTCCTGCTGTGTCTGCTTGAGAAGAAAAACAGGACCAATGAGATAAGCTGGTTTCGATAAGAAAAAGATAAGGGGAAAATTATTCAAAGTTGCAACGGGAATTTGTCTATTTTGTAATTTTCTTCTTGTCTGTTTAGCACGTGCTAAAACATTCAGGTTTTATTGCTACAGCCACAAAATTTGACGTCTTTTCATAGTGATAGACCAATGCGAATTAGCGTTCTAGCGCATTAGTGTGAAATAGAAGTAAAATCATCCATCCATTGGAAAAAAGAAAAACAAATCTGAAAAGTGCAGTGTGATAAAGAGTCAACACACTGAAGAACTGTCGGTTCTTGGATGTCTGTTGGACGTTGAGCTAGACCAGGTCATGGCTGCAATGTTAGCTTGCCCCACACGTGGCATCGTGCACACAGGCCAGAGCTCAGTTTTGGTCTCATCTGACAGATCACCTTGCAGTAAACTGCAAACTGGTTTCTTTTTTTTCCCCCAACAATGGATTTCTTCTTGACGTGCTTAACATAACGGTCAGAGTTGTGGAGTGCACCAGTGATATTCGTCCTGTTGACCGATTCTTCCAGCTCATCCAAAGTTACCGCTCGTGTTCTCTGAACGCCTGAAATTAAAGGGATGGTTATCTGTTGGTAGTTTGAAGTTTTATCATCTTATTTTAATGCTCATGTGATGGATTGAGCAGAACTCTGTGAGATGTTTGAGGATTGTCATACTGTTGAATGACTTACAACTGTTTAAACTTACTCTAATATTCTCTAACAAACATCCGAAGCCTTCACAGAGCAGCTCGACAGCTGAACTTAATTAGTATTTAGGTAATTTCTCAAAGCCGTTACTCTGACTAGATTTTATTTATGGGCATTTGTGGGCATCACCCTTTTTTGCTAAATATTTCAAAACCATGCATCTTTCTGTTTGAGTGAAAATTTTGGTTTTGATTGACCAACAACCCCTATGGATTGGATAATAAACAAGAAAAGATTGAGGTTATTATTAACAAGTAACTACGGCGATAAGCATCATTCAACTTTTCTGAAACCAAATTAGGCCTGATCCGTTTATTTTCCGAAGATACCCACTGTTTCCTGCAGATGCACATTTAAACTGTGAAATAAGCAAAGCTGCAGGAACTATTGAGAAACCAGAGTGACATGTAAAAGTGTTTTTACTTCCCTAAGAGCTGGGAAATGGGTGCCGCGTTAGTGCAAGCGAGGAAGCTAAAGAAAACATGATTCATCCAGTGATTTGTCATGTGAGTGGAAGACATTACGCAAGAAATCATCTAATGCCATTGTGCTTCTGTTATGACCACAGAGCCTTTGGAGAAAAAGACAAAACCCCAGGAGAAATAAAGTGTGTGGATGAAGGCACAAAGATATTTGCGCTAAATGCGAGTTTAAGGCATATAATGAAATATAAATGTTTCTCGTGAACTGATTTAGTCTTGTACATTGGAGCAAACCTAACAGATATAAGGCTTTGTTTGGCTCTTCAATGTCACACGTCTCCTGTTTTGAAAATCTACAAAACCTGTGCAATGATAAAGACTTTAGGGTTGAAACCAAGAAATCATCCCTTGTGTATGTTCAAGCAAAACCCGATTTGTTTAACACGCAGTGAATACTTTTTTGAACGTTAGCGGAAAAAAAAAAAAAAAAAAAAAAAGGAGGGGGGGGGGGGGGGGGCAAAAAATTAAAAACAAGAGGG